>NC_136971.1:24005116-24165116 GCF_032717465.1 Coenobita brevimanus
ACAACGAGTAGGGTGGCCTAGGTAGGTGTGATTCGAGTGGGTTTATTTATGATTTGTGTTAATTTATTGTTTCTGATGATACGATGTAATTTACTATTGTTCTGATGAAGATCATCATTTAGATCACCAAAGGAGAAAGATTAGTTTGTTAAGCGTGCACACTGTTCTTAGGATATCGACAATATCGTCAAAGGAGTTTGAGTGGGCCTTAATGTGTGTGTATACATACAGTCTATTATAACTGAAGGCAATTTACTAAATTGAACTCTTAGCCATAATTCTTCGATACCTGTTTGCTGTGTTACGTTTGTTTCAGTGATGTCTGAGTATAGGAATTGCTTAACATATACACAAACACCTGACCCACGGCCATCATCACGTCTATGCATAGTGTATTTGGGTATATTTACATACGCATTCGGTGTGTGGGGAGATATCAAAGTCTCACTGACACAAACAAAATCCATATTGCTATCATTTATTAAAGTCTTTACTTCTTCCAACTTGACTAGTAAGGACTGAGCATTAACATGTTCAGTAGTGAGAAAATCTTTTTTTAAATTGGAGTTTTGACCATCGGCCTGACCTTTGCCGCAAACCCAGCGAGTGTATAGATGGCAGAGTCGGCTTTTGTGACCATAGTTAAAACACTTAGAGCACTGTATTTTATGGTCGGATCTGCATCTTGACTGATGATGATTCATTTCACCACAGTTGTAACATCCAGCCTTGCTACAGCCACTGCAACGGGTTAGGGTGCGAGCGTAGTGAGTGTGCTGACGATGGTGGTGGGTGGTGAAGGGAGGTGAGGGGTGGGAGGAGGCTAGGCGGGAGTCTCGGACCTCCCAGGGGGGTAGTGTTCCTCTTCTCTCTCCTCTTCTATTTCCTCCCTTATGTCCTGTCGGTAGAAGGGTTTTCTGTTGTAGAGCTCGTTTCGAATTGCTATTTGCCAATCTTGATCCACGTGGTGATAGGCATTTTCTTCCGGGTTTTGCGGTCTATTGTATCTATTTTTGTTTTCCTTCAGTTGCTGACTGTTTTACTTTGTCCCAATTAATAGAATCCTTCAAGCCGGGGCATTACTTCGTTATTTCCTTGAGTAGTCGGACAGCCCCATCCCTGTTTATTAGAGATCCTTGGTGTTCTCCGTGGACAATGTAGCAGGACTAGGCAACTTCACCGGTTCCCAGGGTGTACTGTAGGCAAGGCCTGAGTTTATGGTACTTACTGTAGTCCGTTGTATTTAC
Source organism: Coenobita brevimanus (assembly GCF_032717465.1). Classification (NCBI taxonomy): domain Eukaryota; kingdom Metazoa; phylum Arthropoda; class Malacostraca; order Decapoda; family Coenobitidae; genus Coenobita; species Coenobita brevimanus. The sequence goes on from NC_136971.1 coordinate 24,006,364, forward strand.
TCCAGTTTTCTGTTTGATTGTTAAATGTTCTTACCTAATTGTATCTTTACAGGAATGAGTCAAGCTCGTACTGTCCCGTGACTTAAACCATATTTATCGTACATATCCTTAAATTTGTGAATTGTTTTGGCACACACTATTTCATTCGGTAGTGCATTCCACTGATCAATTGCTCTATTTGGGAAACTAAATTTCCTTACGTCTTTATCACCTCTCTTTTTATGCAGTTTTTTTACAGTGTCCTCTTGCTGATGCTTCCCCATAGGTTAAGTAATTATTTATGTCTATTTTCTCCTTCCCTGATATGCATTTATATAGCATAATCAAGTCACCTCTTTTCGTTCTCTCCTGTAGTGTTGGTAGATTCAGTTTATTTAGTCTTTCTTCGTAGCTTAGATCCCTTAAGTTTGGTACCCATCTTGTAGCGGCCCTTTGAACATTTTCAATCTTGTCTATGTGTTTTTTGAGATGAGGACTCCAGACTACTGATGCATACTCCAGGGTTGGTCTGATGAATAATATTATGATCTTTTTTAGCATGTCTTCATTTATGTATGTGAACGCTATTCTCATATTTGCAAGCAGTTCCGTACCTTCTCACTGATGTGGTCAGCCGAAGATAGTCTATTATTGATAATCACACCTAGGTCCTTCTCTCTTTCTGATGTGTGTAGGGTTTTATTTCCTAACGTATAATCTCAATCAGGTCTTTTTCCACTTTTACCAAACTTGATTACATGACACTTGTCCACATTGAATTCCATTTGCCATGTATTACTCAATTCATGAAGTTTATTTAATTCTTCTTGTAGCTCTCTACAAGAGTCTGTGCTAGTAATTCTCCTTTGTATTATTGCATCATCTGCAAACATGTTTAGATAGCTTTCATTTCCAGTGTTACTGTCTGTATCATTTATATACACTAAAAACATGATTGGTGCCAGCACTGAACCCTGTGGTACTCCACTAGTCACTTCTTTCCATGATGAGTAATTTCCCCTTAGTACTGTTCTCATTTCTCTTTTCATGAGAAAATCTTGCATCCAACAATACAGTTTGCCTCGAATTCCTCCTTGATGGTACAGTTTCCATAAAAGTCTTTGGTGTGGTACTGTGTCAAATGCTTTCTTGAAATCTAAATAGATACTGTCTACTCATCCTTCTCTTTCCTGTAATGTGTCTGTTACTCTGTCATAGTAGCTCGACAGATTAGTAACACATGATTTTCCTTTTCTGAAACCAAACTTTCTGTTATCATATTGTGTTCTTCTAGGTGATTTACCCAAGCTTTTCTTATAAGCTTTTCTAATACCTTGCTTACAACACTGGTTAGTGATACTGGTCAGTAGTTAAGTGGATTTTGTCTATTCCCTTTCTGGTCATGCAAGGTGTCTCATTATAGGCTGGGGACAAGTTGGCTTAAACAGATGTCCATGTTATCGTTTTTACTTTTCAATCCACTTATTAGTGCGCCCACGTTGTCCAATAGTGGAGTGGAGTTTTCATTTTCCATCACGTCAAAAAGACCACAGTAGATCATGCAACGTGATGGGGTCCATGACATTTACCCGCACCCAGCATTTTAGTAGGTCCATGCTTGCTTCGTGCAAAGTACGGATGGAACAGCCTTGTAGGTCGGTTGCTCGGACGTGTTTTATGTCTCCTAGCAGTGGGGTTTTCCCTTCATGTTGTTGCTCCCTCGGGACACCACAGCGCTGGGAGTTCTTTTGTCCTTGTGGTTTTGTTGAGCTTGTCAGTATTTTCATTTGCTCCTCTAGTCTGGAGACCCGATTGTCTATCGCAGTTACTTTATTGTTCACTGAAATGATCATAGATATTTGCAGGGTTGGGGGTGGTGATGGGAGCGGTGAGGCAGGAGGAGCTTTACCAAGGCTCTCGGTGGCCTTGGCTTTACCTTTCGTAGCGGTGGTATCAGGGGGGTTCAAGGTCTCCTGGGTTGCCACGTGTACACCTGAGGTCGGAGTTTCCGGTTTTGTCATAAGTTTATCAAGTTCATGTATCACGGAGTTTATTTTGTACATTTCGTCGTTTAATCGTATTATTTCATAGTCCTTCTTTTTGTTATCATTCACGATTTCGTTTCGTTTTGTTCTTTCGTTCGTTCGCTCGTTCCTTAGAGAGAGAGAGAGAGAGAGAGAGAGAGAGAGAGAGAGAGAGAGAGAGAGAGAGAGCAGTGATCTGAAGTAAACAAATAATACAAAAATATTATTCAAAGACCCCAGGATTTTAAGAATTGAAATGATGAGTCATGTTCTCTGCTGTGTGCCAGGCCATCTTACATCTGCATGCACTGCCAACTTTTGATGCGCATGCTGAATGATATTTGTTTCAAATCACAGCTACTTAAATCGTAAGATCAGAAAAATAATACCCACAGTAAGACCGAAGCAATAGTTCAGGTGTCTAAATCGATGAATAAAGCTTTTGATTGTTAAGGCAGCATTCTAGGCAGCAGAGGCGGCTTTCTTGTACTTCTTCCTTGGCGATTTGTTTAGCGTACAACATCTCGGTTTTCTCTCAGATGTTATTTCTTTTCAGTACAAACAAAGTCTGAACCAGACATAAGTGAGGATATTATGGTGCAAATAGAGCAGGACAGTACTCCCAAGGTGGATGGAAAGTTGATGACAGGGAGAGCTGGAGTTCCCGTTTCATCAACCCTCGGGACTAATTCCTGACCATCCCCCTTTGCTGAACTTTTTCAGTGTCTGAATAACACAGGGAGTAGGTGAGAATGCTCTCCAATACAAGTTTCTCTAACTGTCAACACCAAACTACATGCATAGTACACACTACACTTCCTCTTCAAAATTAAAAAAGTAAAATGACACAATCAAATCTGGCTTCGGAGTCCCCACGGGGGGGGGGGACCATGAGTTCCCCCACCGTCCGCCCCTCTCCCGGTGACGACTCGGAGAGATGCCTGGAACCACTGTCTGACTCACTTCTTCATTTCTGCAACATTCACGGCCTTTCCTCTAACTTTCTCTCTGTCAAATATCACTTCTCCTTTAAACCTCACCTTCTCTTCTTGTCTGAGACTCAACTGTCTGAGGCAACTGACAGCAAATGCTTTTCTGTTTCCTCCTACTTTCTTTATACTCATTTCAAAGACAAAGGTGGCTGTTCTGTACATGTACACAACGAGCTATCTTGCTCTCGTGTTCCTGAACTTGATTCTTCTGAATTCCCTACTCTCTGGCTTCGGCTTTCTTGTAATTCTCTGACTAAATATATCTGCACTATTCACTTATGTCCCAGTTCTACTGACTATGAAAAATTCTTCGACTATCTTACTTCTACGATGGAACACATTCTATCCATTTCTCCTTTCTCTGAAATCTCTATTCTAGGAGATTTCAATGTTCACCATCACCTTTGGCTTTCCTCTCCTTTCACTGAACCACCTGCTGAACTAGCCTACAACTTTTCTATCCTTAATGACCTAGAGCAGCTTGTACAGCACCCTGCCCATATCCCTGTCCGCCTTGGAGACAGCTCCAACATACTTTACCCCTTTCTTACAACTTATCCTTCTGCTTACACTCTTAATCTTTTCTCTCCGTTGAGCTCCTCCGATCACAACCTATTTATCTTGACCTGTCCTATTGCTTCTGTACAGGCTGCGGAGCCTCCAAAGAAACGTCTACTGTGGCACTTTGGAGCTGCGGATTGGGAGGCCTTCAGGCAGTTCTTTGATTTTCCCTGGAATGATTATTGCTTCCATGGCTGGGAGCCATCTGAGTGTGCATTGCGCATTAAAGAGGTTATTCTCTCGGGCATGGAAGCATACATTCCTTTCTCATATCCTTTGACTAATGCAAGAAAGCCTTGGTTTAATCACGCTTGTTCCAATGCTGTCCGCAACAAGGAAAGGGCCTATAAAAGGTACCAGAACCAACCTACCCCTGGATCACATCTTGCCTATGTTTCTGCCCGGAATCATGCTAGGCCTGTTCTTCGCTCTGCTAAAAATAATTTCACCCATACTAAATGCTCTCAGCTCTGCAACTCGATTTCTTCCCGCTCCTCCTGGCACCTTGCCAAAAACCTTTCCAACAAGTTACCTCATCATCCTTCCCTCCTCTTTTCTATTCTGATGGCTCTGTAGCTATTTCTTCTACTGATAAAGCAGATCTCTTCGCTCAGACTTTCTCCTCCAGTTCCATCTTAGACGATTCCAGTGCTGTTCCTCCATCACGTTTCCCCTCTGACTTCCTCATGGCTGACATTGAAATTTCGTCAACAGATGATTTTTCTGCTATCACTGGCCGTAATAATAACAAGGCATATGGGCCTGATGGAGTCCCTCCTGTTGTCCTCAAGAACTGTGCTTCTGTGCTTGCACCCTCCCTAGGCAAACTCTTTCGCCTCTGTCTGTCAACTTGTACCTTTCCTTCTTGCTGGAGGTTTGCTCTCATTCAGCCAGTCCCAAAGAAGGGTGACCATTCCCAACGCTCTAACTATCGTCTAACTGCTTTAACATCCTGTGCCTCAAAAGTTTTCTAATCAATTCTTAACAGAAAAATTTTAAAGCATCATCCCTATCACAACCTTCTTTCTGATCATAAGTATGGGTTCCGTCAGGGACGCTCCACTGGCGATCTTCTCATCTACCTTTCAGACTCCTGGTCATCCTCCTTTCGGGACTTTGACGAAAGCTTTGCCATCGTACTTGACTTCTCAACGGCTTTCAGTCGAGTCTGGCATAAATCCTTAATTTCCAAACTGCCCTTTTACGATTTCTATCCTTCTATCTGTGCCTTCATCTATAGCTTCCTTTCTGGTCGTTCTATAGCTGCTATTGTAGACGGCCATCGTTCTTTTCCTAGATCTATCAGTAGTGGTGTTCCTATCACCAACTCTCTTCCTTTTATTCGTCAATGACCTTCTAAGCTGTACAGTCAAGGAAAGTTCTGCGTTACCCACTGTTCGGAGCATTGGTGGTCAACGAATAGTCACGAAACACCAGTAAGACCCCACTTGTTTGGTAACTGAGAGTGGGAGAGAGGGTGGCCGGGGATGGGGGGGTTCGGAGAGTTGTTTATATCACAGTATCAATACATGTTTATTGTCAAATGTACGCTTCTTTGGCTTCGTTTTGTAATGTTCGATAGGAATGATAGTTACAGAGACTGATCTTATAATTAGGACTTCCCATGTCAGTTTGTCTGTAGCAAAACGAAATACCTGTTAATCGCTCACATAAATATTTTTTTTATTATTATTACACGCTACCCTTGACTCTGAGATGAATAATTATCAGAATAACACTGTTTGCAGGCGGACGTTTACAGTGAGACGACAAAGGATAAATAAACAAATTTATACGAATTTACAGAGAAAGAGAGAGAGAGAGAGAGAGAGAGAGAGATCGTAGATAATATAGTGGTTTTGTTTTAAAAACAAAATACACATATATCGTTATGAATATCACCTGGGGAAACGTCTCATGATAAAGTCGAGAAGGAATGAAAGCATTCAAACCTTTGTCCGAACCCTGCACACTTCCATAACTTTCTTGACAACACTACAGACATTTACTTTTTTTTTTGGTTTTTCATAAAATGCTAGCATTATCATCTATCCTTACAAGATTAACTCCAACACACCTAAGTCAAACATTGCACTCCTACACGTGATTCTCAGTCTATCACTAAACCCTCCTCTGCCACCAATCCCCCGTCACCCCTTCCTTCACACTCACAGTTACCAGAAATATGAGGTCTGGTTGCTGCTTCACATGCACATGTCTCACGCCAGTGCTTCGGGAGGTGGGTAATGCCGAACTTTCCGTGACTGTACATCTGACCCTATCCACTCGTACGCTGATGATTCCACCCTTCACCTTTCCATTCGGTTCCCGCAACGTCCATCTCAGCAGTTACTTCAACAAACAAGGGATGAGGTTATGGCACACCTAATGTCTGACTTGGCTCGTATCTCTGACTGGGGTAAAAATAATCTTGCTTATAATGCATCAAAAACTCAGTTTTTACACCTATCAACCCGACATAATCTTCCACAGGAGTAACCACTAATGTTTAATAATATCCAGCTCAACCCTGCATCATCCTTGAACATGCTTGGGGTTTCATTCGCTCGGGACTTATCTTGGAAAGATCATATTGCATCTCTTGCAAAATCTGCTTCCAAGAGATTAGGTGTGCTAAGCCAAGTCCGTACCTTCTTTACCCCTGCACAGTTGTTGACTTTATACACGGGTTTTATTCGCCTCTGTGTAGAGAACAACTCTCATGTGTGGGGAGGCTCCCCATATACAGCTCTTCTCAATAGGGTGGAGTCAAAGGCTATTCGTCTCATCAACTCTGCTTCTCTTACTGGCTTCCTTCAACCTCTGTCTCTTTACCGCACTGTTGCATCTTCATCTCTTTTCTATCGCTACTTCAATGGTCGCTGCTCCTCTGAACTGTCTGCTTGCATCCCTCCACATCTACGACGGGCACGTAGCACCCGTCTAGCAACAATCTCTCATCCCTTCTCTGTCCAACTTTCTAATGCAAGAGTTAACCGTTACTCCCAGTCCTTTATTTATGCAACAAGTCAACACTGGAACTGTCTCCCTCTGTCTGTATCTTCTACTTCCTATGGTCTCCAGTCCAGGCATTCGAAATGAACGGATCTTGAATTTGGCTCTCTCTGTCTCTCTTTTTTTTTCTTTTTTTTTTCTTGCAAGGAACGGTTTGTGGGCCCCTGGCCTTTGGTTCCTTTTTTCTTGCATTAAAGGAAATGGCAATATAAATCGCTAAGGAAACCTCTATCCTATTGATTTCAGCCTTGTCCCTCAGTGATAGCACAGGTAAAATAACCAACTCTGTGGACTGTGGATAAACTGAATTTCACTGACCATACATTGTTTAGTGGATAATGCAATCTGCGTCATAGTTAATCTATATTATAGTAAATATTATACAGGAGAACTGATGATGATCGTTAATATTATTTATGAGTATCTACTGTATATTATGAACATTTTCCTCTCGTTTACTATTACCCAAGTAAATTGTTTAACATCACGAATATTTACCAGGCGCGATAGCAAAGCTGATATTGTTTTCAATTTGTCCGTCCGTTTTTCCGTCTGTCTATGTTTCTGTTAGTATGGTAACTTCGCAACCGGTCAAAATATCATCGCAAAATTATACAGGTGTGTAGCAAGGAAAAAAATGATCACGAATTTGAAGTTGGTGAAAGTAGGTCAAGGTCTGTGTGTTACCACAATAGCCTTGCAACCGCTCAAGATATTATCACAAAATTGTACAGGTGTGTAGTAGGGATGAAAATCTCCCACGAGTACGAAATTGGTGAAAGCACGAAGTCTGTCTGTCTGTTATCACGATAATTTCGCAACTGCTCAGGATATCATCACAATTTGTTACAGGTGTGTAGTAGGGATGGAAATCAACGAGTTCGAAATTGGTGAAACAGGTCTGTGTGTCTCTTACCGCGATACTTTCGCAGCCGCTCAAGATATCATCACAAAATTTTACAGGTATGTAGTAGGGATGAAAATCTCTTACGAGTTCGAAATTGGTGAAAGTAGGTCAAAGTCAAGAGCCGAACTAGTGATGGGTCGGCTTGCGGCAAGTGTAATATCCCCCATCGGGGTGGTCTCTGGTTATTTATTCATCTGATTTCATTATTATCCACACTTTCTTCATTACATACTGTTACCAATACTGTTAACGTTACAGTGGCTGGTGGGTTTTGGTAGATGTGGCAGAAGTGGGTTCGTTTACATACATGTTTCAGGGGTATGAATGGGCTGGCAAACCCATTAGTACGATCATGCCCTCTCCATTTAGGCTGAACTGGCTGGCATATAAAGTATGTTTATGCATATAACATCTATTTGCAATATAGCTGCAATACTCGTAACATTAATATTTAAGACCGATGTTGTGTAGTATTCCTATGGGTAAATGTGTCTGACTTGGTCCATGCTATACGTAACATGAGTGCACAGAGGCAACTAAGGTAAAAAGTCGTATTAGTAAGTTAGTAGGTAAAGGTATGATTTCCACTCAATAAAACAACAGTAAAACTATATAATGCACAAGATAACATGTTTTGCAGAGTTAGATTTATATATACAGTAAATACCAGGCATGAAGGCAGACGGAGTTCGAAAGGTTCGAACGAATACGCCCTTCCTTTTAAAATTTTACTAATGGATTATCGTGCAAGATATTTTTATTCGTAAAGTATTACTAATATCATTGGCGCATAACGTTAATATGAAAATAAAAATCTATCTATTTATCTATAGCCCGACGCCCTAATCCCACAAAGGGTGGCCGCAGACAAAACGCCTCCAAGTCGCTCTCTCACCCATCATTTGACTGCCCTCCACCCAATTCACTCCCCCCTCCCTCATATACCTCTCAACTCCATCCCTCCACCTCATCCTCGGTCTCCCCCTCCCTCTCCCTCCCTCCACCTCTCCTACATACACACTCCTAGTTAGTCTTTCATTCTCCATCCTCTCCACATGTCCAAACCACCTCAATGTATTCCTCCTAATTTTCTGTCACATCCACATCCACCCCACAACGTTCCTTCACTTCTTCATTCGTCAACCTGTCCCTCCATGTCACTCCACATGCTCCTCTCAGGTAACTCATTTCCACTGCTCTCACTCTTGACTTGTTCCCCTCTAGCAAGGTCCACGCCTCACTTCCATACATCAGGGTAGGGATCACACTAATATCATGCAGTGACTTCTTAACTTCTATACTCATCTCCCTATTTCTCATCACGGCTTTCAGTGAACCAACAACCTTCCTTCCCTGCTGTTCTTTTTCAAGCACTTCATCCCCCAAACTTGCATCCTTACTCATCACACTACCCAAATACTTGAATGCATTCACATTCTCCATATCCTCACCATCCCATCTTACTGAGCATTCTGTGACTTCCATCTATCTATCTATTGCCAGACGCCTCAGTCCCGTTTGGGGTGGCCACAAACAAATCGCCTCCAAGTCGCCCTGTCCCCCGCCATTTCACTGCCCTGCTTCCAACTCACACCCCCCTCTCTCATATACCTCTCCACCCCATCCCTCCATCTCATCCTCGGCCTCCCCCTCCCTCTTTCCCCCTCCACCTCACTCACATACACTCTCTTCGTCAGTCTTTCACCCTCCATCCTCTCCACATGGCCAAACCACCTCAGTGTGTTCCTCATAACGCTTCCTATCACATCCACATCAACACCACAACGCTCCTTTAATATCCTCATTCGTCAGCCTGTCTCTCCATGTGACTCCACAGGCTCCTCTTAAATAACTCATTTCCACTGCTCTCACTCTTGACATGTGGCCTTCCAACAACGTCCAAGCTTCACTTCCGTACGTTAGAGTTGGTATCACAATACTGTCATGTAGTAACTTTTTCACTTCCATGCTCACTTCCCTGTTTCATATCACTGCTTTCAAAGAACCAGCAACCTTTCTTCTCTGCTGTACCCTTTCAAGCACTTCACCCTCCAAACCTCCATCCTTACTCATCACACTACCCAAGTACTTAAACGTACTCACATTTTCCAATTCCTCACCATCCAACCTCGCTGTACATTCACTGACTTCACCTCTCTCAAAGACCATCACTTTACTCTTCCCTACATTCACGTTTAGATTCCGTTTCTTACACACTCTCCCAAACTCATCCACCAAGCCTTGCAGGTCCCCTTCGTCTTCACTCAACAACACAGTATCATCTGCAAACAACAGCACAGGGAGTTTCCAAACACTATCCTCTCTCACCAGGGCCACTCCAACATCCACTACCCTACCTTGTACCTCTTTTATTACCCCATCCATGTACAGATTGAACAACCATGGAGACATGACACATCCCTGTTTCAACCCAACTTTCAAAGAGAAAAATTCACATAGTTCACCATCCACACGCACTGCAGCCTTCGCACCATCGTACATACTCTTCACAGCATTCAACAACTTCCCATCTACTCCATATATTCTTAACACTTTCCACAATCCTAGTCTATCCACCCTGTCATATGCTTTCTCCAAATCCATGAAAGCCGCATACAACTTCTTTCCCTTCTCTAGAAACTTTTCCACTAAAGATCTGAGAATGAATAACTGATCTACACAACCTTTTCCCTTCCTAAAGCCTCCCTGTTCTTCTCCAACTAATTCCTCTGTTCTTTCTCTAACTCTGTCAATAAGTATCCTACCATACACTTTTCCTATTATACTAAGAAGACAAATGCCCCTATGATTACCACACACTTCTTTTTCCCCTTTTCCTTTGTACAAGGGAATAATTATACCTGACTTCCAATCCTCCGGGACTCTACCTTCCTCCCAGGCCAATCTGCACATCTTCCACATCCATTCTACTACTATCTCTCCCCCATGCTTCAGCATTTCACCCCACACACCATCAATTCCTGGGGCTTTCCCTGATTTAACTTTCTTCATTGCTTCCACAACTTCTATCCTACTGATTTCTTCCTGTCTTCTCACCTCCCTCCTTCTCCCAGCCATTCCCCAGCCACTTATACTCGCATTACTTTCATCCTCCACGTTCAACAATTCCTTAAAGTGTTCTCTCCATCTGCTCACTTTTTCTCATTTCCACTGCTTTCACTCTTGACTTGTTCCCCTCTAGCAAGGTCCACGCCTCGCTTCCATACATCAGGGTAGGGATCACACTAATATCATGCAGTGACTTCTTAACTTCTATACTCATCTCCCTATTTCTCATCACGGCTTTCAGTGAACCAACAACCTTCCTTCCCTGCTGTTCTCTTTCAAGCACTTCATCCCCCAAACTTGCATCCTTACTCATGACACTACCCAAATACTTGAATGCATTCACATTCTCCATATCCTCACCATCCCATCTTACTGAGCATTCTGTGACTTCATTCCTCTAAAACACCATAACTTTACTCTTGTTTACATTAACTTTGAGATTCCTCTTCTTACACACTGTCCCAAATTCATTCACTAAACCTTGCAACTCCCATTCGTCTCCACTCAACGATACTGTATCATCAACAAACAGCAACACTGGAATCTTCCACACCTCACCCTCATTCATTAGAGCCACCCCCACATCCACTGTTCTACCTTGCACCTCCTTTACAACCCCATCCATAAATATATTAAACAGCCATGGAGACATCACACATCCCTGTTTCAGTCCCACATTTAGATCAAAGAACTCACACTGCTCACCATCCACTCTCACCGTAGCCCTAGCTCCTTCGTACATACTCTTCACAGCACTCAACAGTTTCCCATCCACTCCATATATTCTCAATACCTTCCACATACCTGCCTATCTACTCTGTCATATGCTTTCTCCAAGTCCATGAAGGCAGCATACACTTTCTTTCTCTTCTCTAGATACTTCTCCAGTAAACATTTTAGAACAAATATCTTATCTACACACTCTTTTCCCTTCCTAAAGCCCCCTTGTCCTTCTCCAACTAGCTCCTCTGTTATATGCCTAACCCTATCAATAAGTATTCTACCATATATTTTTCCAGTCACACTAAGAAGGCAAATACCCCTATGGTTACTACATACTACTCTTTCCCCTTTTCCTCTGTATAAAGGAACAATTATACCTGATTTCCAGTCCTCTGGAACCCTTCCCTCTTCCCAAGCCAATCTACACAACTTCCATATCCACTCCACAACAATCTCACCTCCATTCTTCAGCATTGCACCATACGCTCCATCAATTCCTGCAGCCTTTCCCATCTTTGTCTTCTTCATTGCTTTGACTACTTTCCCCCTATTGATCTCTTCGTCCCTCCTCTCATCTCTTCTTCTCCCAGCCATTCCCCAACCATTTATACTTGCACGGCTGTCACTCTATAGATTCAACCAATCTTCAAAGTGCTCCTTCCATCTCCTCATTTTCTCTCTCTTCTCCACCAACAATCTATTATTCCAGTCTTTCACTCTCTTACTATTTCCCCTTTCACACTCTCTTGCTTTCTTTACCTCCTTCTAACACAATTTCTTACTCTCCCTCCATTTCACACTCAGATTCCTCAAAACTCTTCGTCCACTCTCTTCTTACTCTCCATCACCAATCTCTTCACCTTCCTTCTCCTGCTCACATATACGTCTCTCTTCTCTCTTTCATCTTCTCCCCTACCTATACTCGCTAGCCAGTCATTATATGCCGAAGAATTTAATGCTCACATTATGAAAGAAGCCTCCTTTCTTTCACTCTCACACAGATCCCCGTCCGTTCTTCTACCTCTTACGCACCTTCTGCTAGACTCAACCCTCAATCCACACCCACGTATCCCCTCAAACTTGCCGCCTCTCTAACCCTATTCTTCCGTCACACACAGTATATTGCTACACATCATATTTCCTTCTCATCATTAGTTAACTTCTCCCTCACTCTTTCTCTACAGGTTGCCCTTCCCTTGCGCAGCATTTTCCCTTTTTACCTTCTGCTTCCTTCACACACAATCCTATTCTTCCCACTTCCACATCCTTGCAAACACTCTTACTCCCAACTTTTCCTCTTGTCTCACACACTTTCCCTAATTCTGAAATTGTTTCGAACACTTATTCTCACAGGGTAACCCTTTTTTGCACTCTAATTGTCAGACTGTGTTGTAGTGCAACATAAACTTAATACGCTTGCGCTCGTTATTTAAGAGTCGTCACTGTGTTACCCTTTTCGTGGCATGTCACTCTGTCTGGCTGTCAGTATGCCTGTGAAAAAAAAAAAAAAAAGCTTCTCATTTGAACCAAAAGTAGTTTAAGAGATGAGAGTCAGCCCTTGACGTTGATTGACGTTGTTTGGAAAACTATATAAAGGTAACAGGGCTAGATCAAAGTGCTAAAGTCGACCATTTTTATATTCATCCCATTAAAACCAATCTTGTGAAAGGATTGAGGAAAAGACAAGAACGAAGGGATCCGATTTTGAGAATAGTCAAGGTCACAGGCAAAGTCAAATTTCGACCCATGTGTTTCTGTATGAGCAAAATAATTACCACAATTTTGATCTACTCTGGACCAAACTTACTGGAATGGATGAGGGTCAGAAAAAGGATTGAATTATAGCTTCTGAAGACAGTAGGTCAGAGGTCAAGGGCACATTGCAAGATCAACCTAAGTTTTCGGTCTGCATGAAGCAAAAGGTTGTGTAACGTTATGGACTAAAATGGTGATGTCGGGATTCATTATCGAATACAACCAATCAATACTCGAGGTCACAGGGAAATGTCAAGGGTCAGGGTCATAGAAAATCAGCTCAGACGTTTTTGGTCTAATCTGAATCAAACTTAGTAGATAGGTCAAGGGTCAGACGGGAATTGAACAGTTGGTATTTGAGAGCATTTGGTCAAAGGGCGAGGTCACAAGGTCAAATATTTGTCCCCTACACCAGTTGGTGGACAGGGATGTAGCATTCTCAGGGTGATACACGTATTTATGGCCACTCTCCAGTGCTACGCAGCAAGTGTTCTGATGTCTGCCTGCTAGCACATAGCTTAGAGTATTTCGATGGACCACTCAAAGCAAAACATATTTACTGTATAACCAAAGGATATCAGGTTACCGATAACAAACTCGTGTATGTTTCTGCATCAGTAACATAAATCAGATGGTATACTTCTTATAGTGAAGAGTCCGTTAGCAGCTGTACTACCACACACACACACACACACACACACACACACACACACACACACACATGCTATTGATCGCCGTAATTGTATCTTGCACCCTCAAAGCCCTCCATCTACATTACTCTCCTTTAAGATTATACCTATAATGTTCTTGCACCGGGAGAGCCTGGTAAAAAATTCCTGTGGATCTTATTGTTTGCAATATACCATTAAAAAAAAAAATCTTCAGTAATCATTCTTATCAGCCGCTCTATTTCACGATGATAATACTGAAGGATCTATATATACACTGTATTGATGGTGTAGATTTTATTGTAGTTTGGAAAGGTAATAATCGTGGTCAGTGATTGCTTCATTAAAACAAACACATAAAACCGTCTGCAGCAAGAATTAATACATGTCGTCTCCCACCCACCTAGTTCCTCCAGGGACCTGTTCTCACACTGACAATATTTCCCTCGTGGACCTGTTTTCCCAGATTGGTTTATTATCTATGTGGGGGCAATTTTCACCCGATATACTTTTCCATGTGGACCTAGTTTCCACCATAGACCTATTTATCCCAAGGTCTTACTTTTAAACATGGAATTATTTTCCCCGTGGGCCTTTTTTAACTACGGACCTATTTTTAAATGGTTTCCATTGAATCTGTTTCCCGGTGGACCTAATTTCCCTTGTGATGCTTTTATCCAATGAAAGGATGTTTCCTCATAAACATAATTTTCCCTTATGGACCTATGTTCTCCCCACGTGGCGAAACCAAATCCACACATGGACATAATTTCCTCTAACGGTCCTATTTTTTTTCATGGTCATTTTTTTTTTTTCGGGGGGGAGGGGGGAGCAGTTCCTGCAGGAACACATTCACTTTAGCCATACATCCCATATAAACCTGTTTCTATCATGTACCTTTTCACCCTATTGGCATATTATCCCCTTTCCCACTCCCCCATCCGCCCTGGCTGTCCTCCCACCCTGTGCGTCCACTCACGCAGCCACCTAATCCAACCCATCCCACCCCACTCACCTACAGACTCACCCATCCACCTTCTCAACCCATCAACTCACTCCCCCTATCCACTTACTCTACCCCTCCTCACAGATCCTCTGCCTTCCCGACTACCCATTAACCCACAGACCTACCCTACCTATCCTCCCATTCACTCAAAGAACCACCCTGCCCACTCGTCTACCTAATATCCCACCACGTCCACTCACCCACTCAATCCACGCACCATCCCGCCCACAGTACCCATGCACCACACCCTCGCACCTAAAACACCCATCCCACTCATCCTGACCAAGCACCCACTCCGTCCACTTCCTCCCCCCCCCCAAGCCGCCCGCTCTGGCCATCCCACCCACCCACCTACCCCATCATTCTCCTTCACCCTCTCTACCTCATCGTTGTGCCTCATAACCTACCCACCCGGCCACAATGCTTCACAAAAAAGGTATTGCAACTTCACACACACACACACACACACACACGAGTGGATACGTGGATGTGGATGACGGACTGAGTCTACCAGAAGGTGGGTAAGAGGAAGGAAAAAAGAGTGTCAGAGTGAAGGAAAGGGGGCTTCTTTCACATGAGCCATAAATTTCTCATAATATAATTTCATATAAACTTTAAGCATCAATGAAATTAATACTACTTTACAAATAAATATTTCCTTGCACGATCAGCCATTTCTAGATGATTAAGAGGACAGGCAGAATTGTTCGAACATTTCGAACTCCTTCTGCATCCATGCCTGATATTCTCTGTATACATAACGCTAATTCTGCAAAACATGTTATTTTGTTCATAATATATTTTTATTGTTGTTTTATTGAGTGCAAACCATGCCTTAACCTACTAGCTAATATATAAAACTTTTGATCTCATTTCATTCAGAGCAAGTCCGACACTCTTACCCAGTTGAATAATATACAATATTCGTCTAAATTATAAACGTAACGAGTACAGCAGCTGTATTTCATATGGATATAATATGCATAATCGTACTTTATATGCCAATCAGCTCAGCCTATATGGACAGGAAATTTCAAATACTGTGCTATGATGGCACTAACGGGTTTGCCAGCCCATTCATACCCCAGAAACATGTACGTAAACGTGACAGCAACTATAACAGTTATCAGTGCTGGCAGTTGTACATGCTTTACCAACTAGCGACGGTCCAAGGGAAATAACTGAAGGCCAATGATTTTATATATATATATATATATATATATATATATATATATATATATATATATATATATATATATATAATATAATGTAATATTTTATTGTTTTAGGCCTTCAGTTACTACTTTCTCTTGTACCGTGAACGGGACACATTGAATAGTCCCTGCACCGCAACAGATATACCCATTTTACCCTGGCATATCTTCGTCATTCTTGTCATCACTGATGTTTTTATTCGGTTAAGAAAAGTTCAAGGGGCCAGCTGCAGCCTTAATTAATCTCTTTTATATGCTACATAAAATGGTCTTTTAGGAGCACGAGTTTTCTGAAAAAAACGTCACCGGGACTGAAGGGGTTAATTTTTAACTTAGTATTACCCAAGACCACCTCTCATTTTCCAGCCACAGTGTGCGGTGGCCGTGTTGATAATTTTATGGCAGTGTTGCTGTCAGTGCTGGTTTATTGATAACTAATTAAACCTCTTAAGGCCGGGCCCCTGTAGTGGGTGTATTATGGACAGCGACAGAGGCCGGGTCGACCCCAGGCCTCTGTTCCACCTGAGTTCCAGCTGATGTCACACAGTTTTTTTTTTTTTTTTTTTGGGGGGGGAGGAGTGGGTCACAGGGGCATGATTTTAATTGACCTTAAAAAATATATATGTAGGGACTGGAAGCTGTACCTACCATCTCTGTATACTGTAGGTCAGCTGTTTGTGTGTGTGTGTGTGTGTGTGTGTGTGTGTGTGTGTGTGTGTGTGTGTGTGCTTCGCCATCTACTCTAAGCGAACTATATTTATCTTCTTTCACTGTCTATTTTATCCATTACTGGAAGAAAATGCTTGAAAGTAGAAAGGTACTGGAAACTCATGAGTAAAATAATACATACCTATCATCGCATAAGGAAAGGAAGAAAACTATAGGAAACGACTTGAAAGGAATCGAAGTTGACTGATAAGGTGAATCTAGTGAAACACCTAAATCAAAACCATATTAAAAACTGTAATTTAATTATGAAATAGCAGGACGGAAGTGAGGTGAGATGTGCGAGACGGGGTGAGGTATGAAGTTGTTCCTGCCAAAACATATTCAGTGGCATAAGAAGAAGAAAAACAAATACAGGAACTAGATCAGAATTATTGTATAGCAGAACAGCAGCATACTGAAACTCTGCGTGGATATTAGGTGAAGTCGCTACCAAAATATATTCAGTGACACAAGGAATAATCACATGCAGCAGCTAGAATAGAATCATTAAAAGAGAGAAGAGCAGTCTAATGATCAAGCTTTGATGTGGATATCAGGTGAGGTGAGATGATGTGTGTGACAGACTTAGATACCATAATGCTTCAGGCAAAGCTTGTACTTTAGCGAGGTTATGTTATCATCCAGAATACAACACTAAGGTAAGGAAAAGTGAAGTGGCATTGTGGAGGTGACGTAATGTGAAATCTGTGGGACTTAGGTTAAGACTAACATTGTTCTGGCTAAATCCAGGCCATTATTTTCATCATGAGACTAACTTTTTTAAACTAAAGAGGCAGCGGGTTGCTCTCAATGATTCCTTCGGTGCCAGGCAAATTATCTACTTGTAGAAAGAATATAATAAAAAAAAAAAAAGGTTGTGTTAAAATCGCATTATAAGTATGAGGTGCCAGGATTAAGTGAAGTGAAGGGTGTAAGACTGAAGCTGAGGTATCACACTGTTTACTTCCAACATATTCGGTGATGGCGGTCAAATTGCAATTCATCAGACAGAATAGATAAGTAGTATAATGGCGAGGCAAAATGCATAATACTCAGCCTTAAGTATCACATTATTACTAATACTGTGTCTTAGCTAAGAAAAGTCATGTGTGTCAGAAAGAACGAAATCCTCATATAAGGACACACACACACACACACACACACACACATATATATATATATATATATATGTATATAGGCTAAATATACATATATATGTATATATATATATATATATATATATATATATATATATATAGATATATATATATATATATATATTGTTACGGAACAGAAAAAGATAATGTACACTTTAAGTGAGAATACTAAAAATCACTACTGTCCCGTAAAGGTCCAGGTTCAAAATAAAAGAGTTAGGTAAAATTACAAGTTAAAGTTTAATGCTCAAACTAACAACAAAATATTCAGGACTCATAAGGATAATGTAATGGCAAAAAACAGGTTAAATATATGGTTAACTGCAATAGCCTCTATTAACACGAAATTAGTATGAGTAAATTGATCTAAGTCAGCCCTGTTAAAATGAAAATACACTGGGTAATGCTCAGTAAATGCAAGATAAATTATTACAGATACAAACTATTATGAACAATGGCTAACAAAATGAATTACAAAAACTTTACTAGGCCCAAGAATTAACACCTTACGCTACACAGTACAAGAACAAAATGCAATAACAGTTATACTCAAATTACACAGCTGCTAGATGGTTGGAGCAATCACAATAATAACTGTACAGGGGAGGACAGAGATGTAAACAAAATGAGGAGTAGATCTAAGTGGCGATGATGCAGAGACTGAGCTCATTATATAGGGGCCGGCAGAGCTTGATACAACTTGTAAGAAGGACGCGCAAATGAAGCCATGGGGACAAAGAGCTGAAAATCCCACTCTGAACAACAGAAAGGACGACTTACTCTACTATAACGGTAGAAGGGGGGAACTGAGGCAGAACACGCTCGTGATCAAACATGCAGCACACTGTGCATTAAAAATTACACAAAGGATGATGAAATCATAGGCTATGTAACACCTCCCCACAAAGAAAAAAGAAATTTACAAAGGAAATTTCTTATTACTCTAAAACAATCTGTATATGGCATTACAGAACATGCAAAAGTCTTTCCTAACTGTTACAAAACATGAGATCTCCCTAGCACGTTCAGTCATAGGTACTTGCCAGTATCCCTTTAACAAATCAAACTTACTTATGTACCTAGCCCTCCGATCTTGTCTATGAAATCTTCCACGCGAGAGAGAGGGTAAGTGTCTGTTTTGGTTATCTAATTAACATGTCTGTAGTCGATGCAAAGCCGCTGTGACCCACCTTGCTTAGGGACTAGAGTGACAGGAGAACTCCACTCGCTCTGACAGGGCTCAATCATCTTGTGGTCCAACAGGTAGCCAAGCTCCTTCTGGATGAGAGGAACTTTCACTGGGTTCACACGGTAAGGAGGCAATTTAATTGGCTTTGCGTCTCCAACATCGACATCATGCATCAACACAGTGCTTCTTCCTGGAGTGGCACGGAACACTTGCGGGTACTCCTGCAGTAATGCCGAAAACTCCTGCCTTTCCTCGGGAGGTAGGTGAGAAAACTTAGTCTGGAGATCATTCATGATATCAGGATTCTTCCCCAAACTATCACTCAGGCTCATACTGCATGGGAGAGCTTCACTTGCAGACTCGGGTGGAACAGCTACAGTGCAGACTGGATTATTTTCGTCCCGCCTGTGATATAACTTTAGCATGTTGATGTGACATAGTTGCTTGCTCTTTCTACGATCTGGTGTGGCGATGACATAGTTGACATCACTGAGTTTCTTCTCCACGAAATAAGGACCACTAAACTTGGCTTGAAGAGGTTGCCCATGAACTGGTAGCAGAATCAAAACCTGATCTCCTGGCTGAAAGTGGCGTAACCTGGACTTCTTATCATACCAAGTCTTCATCTTCTCCTGAGCAGCTCCTAAATTCTCTCTCGCCAGCTGTAAAGCAGTGGACAGCCGTTCTTTGAACTTCATCACATACTCCAGCAGGTTGACGTCATCTTCCTTCGACAGCCAGCATTCCTTGAGTAGCTTAAGGGGTCCTCTTACTTCATGGCCAAACAGTAGTTCAAAAGGTGAGAAGCCCAGTGATTCATTTGGAGATTCTCTTGCAACAAACACAACGAATGGAAGACATTTATCCCAGTCTTTTTGATGTTCCAAACAGTATTTCTTGAGCATCGATTTGAGTGTTTGATGATATCTCTCCAACGCTCCTTGGGTCTGGGGATGGTAAGCTGAAGACGTAATCTGGGTGATGCCCAACTCTTTCAGAGACTGCTTGAAAACATTTGACATGAAATTACTTCCCTGGTCTGACTGTACCTCCTTGGGCAGACCAAACTTTGTGAAGTACCCCAGCATTTCCGTAACCACGCTCTTTGCTGAGATATTTCTAAGTTGAATGGCTTCAGGATAACGAGTAGCCATATCAATCAGGGTCAACACATAAGAAAATCCTGAAGAAGTCTTAGGAAGAGGGCCCACAATATCCACCAACACATGGGTGAATGGCGCCTCAAAAGGAGGAATGGGAACTAGACGTGCAACCATTTCGGTCTGATTACACTTCCCCACAACTTGACAGGTGTGACAAGACTTACAATACCAGGAAACATCAATGAAGATACCTGGCCAGTAGAAGTGTTTCAAAATGCGTGCCACAGTCTTCCTCACTCCAAGGTGTCCTGCCAAATTGGAATCATGAGCCACTCTAATGATATTCTGCCTACAAACACGAGGGATAACAACTTGATGTACAACCTCCCATTCACAGTCGGCTGATGCTGTTGGGGGTCTCCACTTCCTCATAAGTACTCCTGACTTTATATAATAACAAGTAGAAGCACCGGCTGACTCTTCCTCACTGCAAGCAGAGTTAGCTAGACCTTTCAACTCAGGGTCAGCAACCTGCAACTCAACCAACTCTTGACGAGACAAATTATCAACACTACGGGGTACTGCCTCATCTGGTGAGTGGTCCAAATTAGCAAGGAAAGTGTCAGCTAGGATAACATCATCATCATCATCATTATCCTCTAAATCACCAGTAACTTTAGACTTAGCCCTAGTGACAGCACATGCAGAGAACACATCAGGGACATCATAATCCTGGGACACAGCCACTGGCTCACTAGACAACTGAGGAGCTGGACACACTTGACTTCCGCCAATATCATTTCCAAGTAAGAAAGTTACACCTGACATTGGGAGTGTCTCAACCAACCCAACCATAACGGAACCATTAACAAAACCAGACTCTAAATTCACTCTGCACAGAGGGACAGAGAAGTAATTATTCCCTACACCTTATAAGATTACAGTTTCATCAGAGGAATTAACATTAGAGACTAGAACATTGGTCAGCATAAGGGATTGGCAAGCACCTGTATCACGATATATTTTAACTGATTTCCTGTCATTACTGTCCAGAGGACTGACAAAACCATCAGACAGGAAATCAGCACATGAACTCTTGAGAGTGTCACCCACGTTACTGCTCAAAAAGAGGAGCTCCATCATGAGAATTTAAGTTACCCCTCAAAGCAGGTTCAGTTAACTCAGTTAAAGAATTCTGGGAACTCTCAAGAGTGGACACTAGACCAATTGACTGAATATTTAAAGACTCCTTTTTGTTCACATCACGCTGTCTCCTGAAACATTTCTCCGTAGTATGACCAAGCTTACTACAATAAGTACATTTACTTTTCTGAAATCTAGAGGTGAAGCAGGTATTTACTTCCTGAGAAACATCATCTTTATTCTCTTTCCTGTTACCTGTACTCTGAGTAGAGGCAATATACTTACTCTCAGCTTTCCCTTTTTCTTTAGAATATCTCTTGTGAGTGAGAACATATTCATCAGCTAAAACTGCAGCATCAGACAAAGTATCTATTCTTTTCTCATCAAGATATAGGCTTACATCTTTACTAATACACCTTTTGAAATCCTCCAGCAAAATCATCTGCTTAAATTTACGAAAATCAGAATCCACATTCTTAGAATTTAACCACTGCTCTAACAGATCTTCTTTGTTTTTTGCATACTCAACATGGGATTGCTTATCTTGCTTGTAAGTTGTCCTAAATTTTACTCTATAGGCTTTAGGAACAAGCTCATAGGCCTTAAGAATCAAGCTCTTAACTACATCATAATTATCAGATTGATCCTGAGGCAAAGATGCATAAGTTACTTGAGCTTTACCGGTGAGAACAGTTTGAAGGAGTACTGGCCAATACTTATTGGGCCAATTAAAACCTGTAGCTACCCTCTCAAACAACTGAAAATACTTGGTTAAATAAGATTCATTAAAAGGAGGGACAAGTTTAACATTTTTAGCCACATCAAAATCATCAGAGCTAGATGATCCAGTTCCACCTTGTTTCATGCGATACTCATGGTCTGCCTGAATCCTAGCTAGTTCAATTTGTGCCTGAGCCTGTATCTGTGCCTCCTGAATCCGAGCATTTGCCTGAAATTCAGCCTCCTGAATACGAGCCTGAGACTCTGCCTCCTTAGCATTTGCTTGAGATTCAGCCTCCTTAACACAAGCCTCCTTAGCCTGAGACTCAGCCTCCTTAGCACGTGCTTGAAATTCAGCTTCCTTCACACGAGCCTCCTGCAGGGCTAGCTGTAACTTAGCTAATTCAATCTGCGTTTGCTCATTTGGAGGAGTTACATTAAACAAGCTTTTATTAATCATGCCAACAATTTGATCTTTAGAATGATGAGAGTGAACTGCAATTCCCAATTGTTGAGCAACAAGCTTAAGTTCATTCTTTGTTCTGTTTTCTACATCACACACTGTTTGCACATTTGACAAAAAATCTTTGGCTTCATCAAGTGTAGTAATAGTAGACATCATGAATAAGTAACAGTCACAAAATATCAAGCAATATCCTTATGATAATATCCTGAATATCCTGATGAGAGGTCGCCAAATTTATGTTACGGAACAGAGAAAGATAAAGTACACTTTAAGTGAGAATACTAAAAATCACTACTGTCCCGTAAAGGTCCAGGTTCAAAATAAAAGAGTTAGGTAAAATTACAAGTTAAAGTTTAATGCTCAAACTAACAACAAAACATTCAGGACTCATAAGGATAATGTAATGGCAAAAAACAGGTTAAATATATGGTTAACTGCAATAACCCCTATTAACACGAAATTAACATGAGTAAATTGATCTAAGTCAGCCCTGTTAAAATGAAAATACACTGGGTAATGCTCAGTAAATGCAAGATAAATTATTACAGATACAAACTATTATGAACAATGGCTAACAAAATGAATTACAAAAACTTTACTAGGCCCAAGAATTAACACCTTACGCTACACAGTACAAGAACAAAATGCAATAACAGTTATACTCAAATTACACAGCTGCTAGATGGTTGGAGCACTCACAATAATAACTGTACAGGGGAGGACAGAGATGTGAACAAAATGAGGAGTAGATCTAAGTGGCGATGATGCAGAGACTGAGCTCATTATATAGGGGCCGGCAGAGCTTGATACAACTTGTAAGAAGGACGCGCAAATGAAGCCATGGGGACAAAGAGCTGAAAATCCCACTCTGAACAACAGAAAGGACGACTTACTCTACTATAACGGTAGAAGGGGGGAACTGAGGCAGAACACGCTCGTGATCAAACATGCAGCACATTGTGCGTTATAAATTACACAAAGGATGATGAAATCATAGGCTATGTAACAATATATATATATATATATCATCATCGTCATCAGCCGTTTGAGTGTCCACTGCAGGACCGGCCTATCCCTACCGAAGTAGGGACGATACAGCCAATGTATCTCTACCAAGTGGCTTAGGCTGTTGGTAGAGATTGTATGTAGGGTGAGAAGTGCTTGTAAATGTAATTGTTGTGTTGGAGTGGCTTTGGATGTGTGTGTAGTCTGTGAACCAAGTGTAATCGGCCCTCGCAAGCCGACTGGGTGCAAGCATACTTTATAGTATGCGACACTGGTTCAACCACACACCCATAATGTCCGCCAAAACAGGACGTGGCCAGAAGAACGCTCCCAAAGTTTATTACTCTGGCGGGGTGCTAACCCTCGTTCTTCAGTGTACGAAAAAGCACACTTTACCACTGTACCTCAGAGTCTCTCTCTCTCTCTCTCTCTCTCTCTCTCTCTCTCTCTCTCTCTCTCTCTCTCTCTCTCTCTCTCCCTCTCTCTCTCTCTCTCTCTATATATATATATATATATATATATATATATATATATATATATATATATATATATTGCCAGACGCCTCAATCCAGTTCGGGGTGGCCACAAACAAAAATCGCCTCCACGTCGCCCTGTCCCCTGCCATTTCACTGCCCCGCTCCCAACTCACACACCCCTCTCTCATATACTTCTCCACCCCATCCTTCCATCTCATCCTCGGCCTTCCCCTCCTCTCTTCCCCCCTCCACCTCACTCAGATACACTCTCCTCATCAGTCTTTCACCCTCCATCCTCTCCACATGGCCAAACCACCCCAGCGCATTCCTCCTAACGCTTCCTATCACATCCACCTCCACACCACAACGCTCCTTTATATCCTCATTTGTCAGCCTGTCTCTCTATGTAATTCCACAGCCTCCTCTTAAAAAACTCATTTCCACTGCTCTCACTCTTGTCTTATGTCCTTCCAGCAACGTCCAAGCTTCACTTCCATATGTTAGAGTTGGTATCACAATACTGTCATGTAGTAACTTATTCACTTCCATGCTCACTTCCCTGCTTCTTATCACTGCTTGCAAGGAACCAGCAACTTTTCTTCCCTGCTGTACCCTTTCAAGCACTTCATCCTCCGAACCTCCATCCTTACTCATCACACTACCCAAGTACTTAAACGTACTCACATTTTCCAATTCTTCACCATCCAACCTCGCTGTACAATCACTAACTTCACCTCTCTCAAAGACCATTACTTTATTCTTCCCTACATTCACCTTTAGATTCCGTTTCTTACACACTCTCCCAAACTCATAAACCAAGCCATGCAGCTCTCCTTAGTCTTCACTCAACAACACAGTATCATCTGCAAACAACAGTACAGGGAGTTTCCAAACACTATCCTCTCTCACCAGGGCCACTCCAACATCCACTACCCTACCTTGTACCTCTTTTATTACCCATCCACGTACAGATTGAACAACCATGGAGACATGACACATCCCCGTTTCAACCCAACCTTCAAAGAGAAAAATTCACTCAGTTCACCATCCACATGCACTGCAGCCTTAGCACCATCATACATACTCTTCACAGCATTCAGCAACTTCCCATCTACTCCATATATTCTTAATACATTCCTCAAGCCTTGTCTATCCACCCTGTCATATGCTTTCTCCAAATCCATGAAAGCTGCATACAACTTCTTTCCCTTCTCTAGAAACTTCTCCACTAAAGATCTAAGAAAGAATATCTGATCTACACAACCTCTTCTCTTCCTAAAGCCTCCCTGTTCTTCTCCAACTAATTCCTCTGTTCTTTTTCTAACTCTATCAATAAGTACCCTACCATACACTTTTCCTATTATACTAAGAAGACAAATGCCCCTATGATTACCACACACTTCTTTTTCCATTTTTCCTTTGTACAAGTGAATAAGTATACCTGACTTCCAATCCTCAGGGACTCTACCTTCCTCCCAGGCCAATCTGCACATTTTCCACATCCATTCTACTACTATCTCTCCCCCATGCTTCAGCATTTCACCTTAAACTCAATATATTCCTGAGGCTTTCCCCAATTTAACTTTCTTCATTGCTTCCACAACTTCTATCCTACTGATTTCTTCCTGTCTTCTCACCTCCCTCCTTCTCCCAGCCATTCCCCAGCCACTTAAACTTGCATTACTTCCATCCTTTATGTTCAACAATTCCTTAAAGTTTTCTCTCCATCTGCTCACTTTTTCTTCCTTCTCCACTAGTAATCTAACATTTTTATCTTTCACTCCCCTGCTAACTTCACTTCGACCCTGTCTTACTCTTTTCACCTCTTTCCAGAAAATTTTCTTACAGCCCCTCCACTTTACACTCAAGTTCCTTCCAAATTCCTCATCCGCTCTCTTCTTACTCTCTCTTACTAATCTTTTCACCTCTCTCTTTCTTTCTATATATAACTCTCTCTTCCGCCTCTCAACTTCTTCGACACCCCTATTTCTCATCCATTCATTGTATGCTTTCTTCTTTTGTGCCACAGCCTGTCTCAACTCTTCATTCCGCCACGCTGTTCCTTGCACACCCCTCCGTCTTCTCTTCATCCCACACACCACATCACATGCTGCACATATTTCTTCTGTGAATATCCTGCACACACCTTCCACGTCCCCCATCTGCTACAATTCATATTTGCCCAATCGTTCCTTCACTTCTCTCTTATACTCTGCCTTTTTCTCATCCTCTTGTAACCTTTCCACTCTCCTTACAAATACTCCTTCTTCCTGTCCCTCTCTTCTTCTATTTCTCCATCTTATTTGGATCTTGATTCTGGCCACCACCAAGTAGTGGTCATAAAGTCCACTTCCCCAACCTCTATAAGCTCTTGCATCCATTACACATTTTCACATCCTTTCATCCACACACACATAATCAATCATTGCCTTCCTTTCATTCAGTTCACCACCCACCCTTCTCATCACTCGCCATGTATACCTGTGGATCATTTTGTGCTTGAAGATGGTATTGGCTATCACCAACCCCCTCCCAGCACAAATGTTCACTAACGCACTGCCATTCTCATCTGTCTCATCAGGCACACCCCACTCCCCAATTATTCCATCCACCTTCACATTCCCTACTTTACCATTCATATCACCGATCAAAAACACTCTCTCATTCCTTCATAACTTTTCCATGCACACTTCCACATTTGTCCAGAACTCTTCTCTCACTCTGCTTGCACAGTCTTGCGTTGGCGCATACACACACACAATCGCCCACATTTGTATTCCAACTTTCAATGTTACCCACACAGTCCTTGACCCAAGTGATCCGTACTCTCTTATGCTCTTCTTCCATCTTTTACTCACAACTATACATACTCCTTCTTTGCCCTCTCATTCTCACCTACTCCTGCACATATACCCCATCCATTCTCCCATTCTCTCACACTCTCACCTCTCCATTTAGTTTCAGTTATTCCGCATACATAAACTTTCACACCCTCAAGCACCTGGACAATCTCTCTCTCACCTCATCATTCCCTCCCCTTACATTCCATGTTCCAATTACCATATCCTTTGTCCGGTCCTTGGTCGTCTTCTTTTGGTCAGTCCTTGTCCGAGGCTGATTGTTTGACTTTTTAGTTAGTTGTTTTCCGGGGAGGGGCACTAACCCTCTGCCAATCCTTTTAGTCACCTTTTACGACAAGCATTTATATATATATATATATATATATATCAGGTATATGGGCCTGATGGGGTCCCTCCTGTTGTTCTCAAGAACTGTGCTTCTGTGCTTACACCCTGCCTAGGCAAACTCTTTCGCCTTTGTCTGTCAACTTGTACCTTTCCTTCTTGCTGGAAGTTTGCTCTCATTCAGCCAGTCCCAAAGAAGGGTGACCACTCCCAACCCTCCAACTATCGTCCAATTGCTTTAACGTCCTGTATTTCAAAAGTTTTCGAGTCAATTCTCAATAGAAAAATTTTAAGGCATCTTTCCTATCACAACCTTCTTTCCCATCATCAGTACGGGTTCCGTCAGGGACGCTCCACTGGCGATCTTCTCACCTACCTTTCAGACTCCTTGTCATCCTCCTTTCGGGACTTTGGCGAAAGCTTTGCCATTGCACTTGACATCTCAAAGGCTTTCGATCGAGTCTGGCATAAATCTTTAATTTCCAAACTGCCCTCCTACGGTTTCTATCCTTCTATCTGTGCCTTCATTGCTAGCTTCCTTTCTGGTCGTTCTATAGCCGCTGTTGTAGACGGCCATCATTCTTCTCCTAGATCTATCAACATTGGTGTTCCTCAGGGCTCTGTCCTATCACCAACTCTCTTCCTTTTATTCATCAATGATCTTCTAAGCTGTACATCTAACCCTATCCACTCGTACGCTGATGACTCCACTCTTCACCTTTCCATTAGGTTCCCGCAACGCCCATCTCAACAGTTACTTCAACAAACAAGGGATAAGGCTATGGCACACCTAATGTCTGACTTGGCTCGTATCTCTGACTGGGGTAAAAATAATATGGTTGTTTTTAATGCATCTAAGACTCAGTTCTTACACCTATCTCCCCGACAAAATCTTCCACAGGTATACTCACTAATGTTTAATAATATTCAGCTTAATCCTGCATCATCCTTGAACATGCTTGGGGTTTCATTTACTCGGGACTTATCTTGGAATGATCATATTATATCTCTTGTAAAATCTGCTTCCAAGAGATTGGGTGTGCTAAGCCGACTCCACTCTTTCTTTACCCCTGCACAATTGTTGACTCTATACAGGGGTTTTATCCACCCCTGTGTGGAGAACAACTCTCATGTCTGGGGAGGCTCCCCACATACAGCTCTTCTCAATAGGGTGGAGTCAAAGGCTTTTCGTCTCATTAACTCTCCTCCTCTTACTGACTCCCTTCAACCTCTGTCTAGTCGCCACATTGTTGCATCTTTATCTCTTTTCTATCGCTACTTTAATGGTCACTGCTCCTCTGAACTGTCTGTTTGCATTCCTCCACCTCTACGACGGGCGCGTAGCACCCGTCTGGCAGCAAACTCTCATCCCTTTTCTGTCCAACTCTCTAATGCAAGAGTTAACCGTTACTCCCAGTCTTCCATTTATGCAACAGGTCAGCTCTGGAACTGTCTCCCTCTGTCTGTATTTCCTGCTGCCTATGATCTCCAGTCTTTCAAACGCAGTGTGTCCAGGGATCTCAAAATCATCGAATCTTGAATTTGGCTCTCTATTGTATTTTGTTTTTCTCTTGGAGGGAACTGTTACTGCGGGCTCATGGCCTTTGGTTCCTTCTTCCTCGCATGAAAAAAAATACTATATATATATATATATATATATACATATATATCTATCTCTCTATCTATCTATCTATTGCCAGACGCCTCAATCCCGTTTGGGGTGGCCACAAACAAATCGCCTCCAAGTCGCCCTGTCCCCCGCCATTTCACTGCCCTGCTTCCAACTCACACTCCCCTCTCTCATATACCTCTCCACCCCATCCCTCCATCTCATCCTCGGCCTCCCCCTCCCTCTTCCCCCCTCCATCTCACTCACATACACTCTCTTCGTCAGTCTTTCACCCTCCATCCGCTCCACACGACCAAACCACCTCAGTGTGTTCCTCATAACGCTTCCTATCACATCCACATCAACACCACAACGCTCCTTTATATCCTCATTCGTCAGCCTGTCTCTCCACGTGACTCTACAGGCTCCTCTTAAATAACTCATTTCCACTGCTCTCACTCTTGACTTGTGTCCTTCCAACAATGTCCAAACTTCACTTCCGTACATTAGAGTTGGTATCACAATACTGTCATGTAGTAACTTTTTCACTTCCATGCTCACTTCCCTGTTTCTTATCACTGCTTTCAAAGAACCAGCAACCTTTCTTCCCTGCTGTACCCTTTCAAGCACTTCACCCTCCAAATCTCCATCCTTACTCATCACACTACCCAAGTACTTAAACGTACTCACATTTTCCAATTCCTCACCATCCAATCTCGCTGTACATTCACTAACTTCACCTCTCTCAAAGACCATCACTTTACTCTTCCCTACATTCACCTTTAGATTCCGTTTCTTACACACTCTCTCAAACTCATCCACCAAGCCTTGCAGCTCCCCTTCGTCTTCACTCAACAACACAGTATCATCTGCAAACAACAGTACAGGGAGTTTCCAAACACTATCCTCTCTCACCAGGGCCACTCCAACATCGACTACCCTACCTTGTACCTCTTTTATTACCCCATCCATGTACAGATTGAACAACCATGGAGACATGACACATCCCTGTTTCAAACCAACTTTCAAAGAGAAAAATTCACTTAATTCACCATCCACACGCACTGCAGCCTTCGCACCATTGTACATACTCTTCACAGCATTCAACAACTTCCCATCTACTCCATATATTCTTAACACTTTCCACAATCCTTGTGTATCCACCCTGTCATATGCTTTCTCCAAATTCATGAAAGCCGCATACAACTTCTTTCCCTTCTCTAGAAACTTTTCCACTAAATATCTAAGAATGAATATCTGATCTACACAATCTTTTCCCTTCCTAAAACCTCCCTGTTCTTCAACTAATTTCTCTGTTCTTTCTCTAACTCTGTCTATTAGTATCCTACCATACACTTTTCCTATTATACTAAGAAGACAAATGCCCCTATGATTACCACACACTTCTTTTTCCCCTTTTCCTTTGCACAAGGGAATAATTATACCTGACTTCCAATCCTCCGGGACTATATATATATATATATATATATATATATATATATATATATATATATATATATATATATATATATAGCATATAATTTCATGAAGTGGCAAGGTGGTGGCGATGTATGGTGTGTGAGACCGAGATTTAAGTATTATACTATTGAATTCAAAACATAATTTACTCATTAGATAAAAAGATCACATGCAGCAGCAACAATAAAATCATTAGGTAAGAGAACCGCATTATAATGATGAAGTGACTAAGTGGATGTGAGATGAGGTGAGTGGGAAGGCTGAGGTACGATACCTGCTGCCACAGTAAATCATTCGATAAGAGAACAACAGTATAATAATAAAGTGGCAGAGTGGATGTGAGATGAGGTGTTTGAGACGTGTTGAAGTACGACGCTTGCTGCCACAGTATTGTCTGGCAGAGCAGGGCAGGCGGGTGGTGGTGTATGGAACACTTGCTGATTACATGGCTTCCTTATCCTGCTAATACAACTGTCTTCTGTAAGTGAACTTTTTTCTTCTCTTTTGTTTACTGTATTCTGAATGTGAGTCTTACGTCTATTTTAACTGTTGTTTATAAATGAGCTGTTATTATCTATTTTATGATGTACAAGTGCAATGGAGGAATATGAGGGAAGGACAGGAGGAAGTAATCAATATAAGGAGGGTAGAAAGGATGCAAGAGGATGGAAACGCGGCCGAATATAGGATAGTAGTGGAGGAGGGATTGGGTAAATATGATTTGGAGCAGATGGGGGAGGTGGTAGCTGTGTGCAAGATAACCACAGAGGAAGCCAACGCAGCATGTGAGGTGAAGGGTGGGGTGAAGAGAAGACGAAAGGGGGTTCAAGGAATAGCATGGCGGGAAGAAGAGGTGAGGCAAGCTGTGGAGCAAAAGAAAAAATCACTTACATGTAGGAAGATGACAGAAAGAAGAAAGAGTTATATGTAGAGAGGAGGAGAGAGGTGAAAAGATTGAAATGAGAGAGTAAGAAGAGAGTTGATGAGGAATTTGGAAGGAATTTGAGTGTAAAGTCAAGGTAATGTAAGAACATATTATGGAGGGATGCAAAGAGAGTTAAGCAGGGTGACAAAAAAGTTCAACGGGGAGTGAGAGATGAAAATGGTAAAGTAATAGTGGAGAAGAGAGAAAATGTGAGAAAATGGAGAGAACACTTTAAGGGCCTGTTAAACATAGGGAATGAAAGTAATGGAAGTATAAGTGGGTGGGGAATTGCTGGGAGATGAATGGTGGTGAGAAGGGAAGAAGAGATCAGTAGGTTGGAAGTAATGGAAGCAATGAAGAAAGTCAAAATGGGGAAAGTCCAGGGAATTGATAGAGTGTGTGATGAAATGATGAAGCATGGGGGAGAGATAGTAGTAGAATGGACATGGAAGATATGCAGATTGGCCTGGGAGGAAGGTTAAATCCTGGAGAATTAGAAATCAGGTATAATAATCCCCCTCTTCAAAGGAAAAAAGGGAAAAAGAAGTGTGTGGTAATCATAGGGAGATTTGTCTTCTTAGTATATGAGGGAAGTATATACGGAAGGATACTTACTGGGATTAGTAAATAGCAGAGGAATTAGTTGGAGAAGAACAAGGAGGTTTTAGGAATGGAAGATGCTGTGTAGATCAGATATTCATTCCTAGGTCTTTAGTAAAAAAAAGTTTCTAGATAAGGTAGGGAAGTTGTGTGTGGCCTTCATAGATTTGGAGAAATCATATGACAGGGTTGATATGCAAGGAATGAGGAAAATATTAAGAATATATGGAGTAAATGGGAAGCTGTAGAATGCCGTGAATAGAATGCATGAGGGTGATAAGGCTGCAGTGCGTATGAATAGTGAACTGAGTGAATGTTTCTATTTCAATGCTGGATTGAAACGGGGATGTGTCTTGTGTCCATGGTTGTTCAGTATGAATATGGATAGGATTATAAGATTACAAGGTAGGACAGTGGATGTTGGAGAAGCCCTAATGAGAGAGGGCAGCGTTTGGAAACTTCCTGTACTGTTGTTTGCAGATAATACTGTATTGTTAAGAGGAGACCAAGGGGAGCTTCAGTGCTTAGTGAAAGAGTTTGGGAGAATGTAGAAGAAACGGAGTCTAAAGCTGAATGTTGGGAAGAGTAAACTTATGGTATTCGAGAGAAATGAAGCCACTGAATGTACAGTGAGGCCGAATGATTAAGAAATGGAATATGTGAGTGCATTTTAGTATTTGGTTAGTGTGATGAGTCAGAATGGAAGCTTGGATGATGAATTGCCTCAAAGGGTGTAACAAGGAAGAAAGGTTGCTGGTTCTTTGAAAGCAGTGGTAAGAATAGGGAAGTGAGCATGGAATTTTAAAAAGTCGCGGCCTGACAGTACTGTGATACCAAATCTAATGTATGGAAGTGATGACTGGATCTCGTTGGAAGGACAAAAGTCAAGAGTGAGAGCAGTGGAAATGAGTTATCTGAGAAGAGTATGTGGAGTTACATGGAGAGACAGACTGACAAATGAGGAAGTGAAAGAGCGTTGTGGTGTGGATGTAGACGTGATAGAAAGCGTTAGGAGGAATACACTTAAGTGGTTTGCCCATGTGGAGAGGATGGAGGGCGAGAGACTAACGAGAAGTGTGTATGTGAGTGAGGTGGAGGGGGGGAGAGGGAGGGGGAGGCCGACGATGAAATGGAGGGATAGAGTGGAGAGGTATATGAGAGTGGGGAATGTGAGCTGGGAGAAAGGCAGTTAAATGTCGGGGGACACGGCAACATGGAGGCAACTTGTTTGTGGCCACCACTTACAGGATAATAGGGTCTGGCAATAGATAGATTGACAGATGATGTAAGCTATTCTTGCTTATTATTTTCACTGAAGTTTATTTAGTCAATTATTGTCTACTGTTTTTACCGTTCATGAAGTTGGATGTTACTTAATATTTTTCTGATTTTTAAATTAGGCTATACTTTTTCCATTTTTCAGTGGCTTTTATTACCGAGCTGTTTTTGGCCACTTCTTCAGTCTCGAATAAATAGAGTTTTTCTTCATCGTCTTTTGAAAGTGATTTGTTTTATGTTGTACTTTTTTTCGTGGGTGTATGTATACGAAATTAAATTATTTGATTGATGTTGCAGCGTTACCTTACTGTTTACATCTTACTCATCCAATGCATTATATGTTGCCTAACTCAGCTGCTACAGGACATAATAAAGATAATTTTACTTTATGCTCACTTGATTTTGAGACAACAATCGTCTCCAAGTTATCTTGTCCCTCGCCAACAGGCTGCCCTATCTGCTACTCACACACCTCTCTGTCATATACTGTACCTCTCTACCCCTTATTTCCATTTAATCCTCGTTCTCCCCATCCGCCTCCCCACCTGGCACCTACAAGAGTTTTAGTCAGGCTATCATTTTATGCGACCAGTAAACCACACTGACTTTCCTTAATATCATTTTTTTTTTATTCGTTGCTGTTTCATTTCATATTTTCGTCATCATTGTATAACATTTCACTTCATTGACACAGTCTATTGTATTCTTGCTATATCAAAAACTTTTATTTAATGCAGTAAGGATTTTGAGTAGTGAAGCGGTTTATCAATACTACATTCATCCCTTCCCAAAAGAAAAGTCTTCCCTAAGCTGAATCAAATCGTTTGGAGATGACATGGATACAAAAAAATCGCTGGATTCAGAGGGTTTAACGGGCATACTCTGTTATATTTGTATGAGATTTTCATCAAGTTTTAGGTAAGGTTTCTTTCCCACAGCCTGTCCTCGCCTTAGAGCGAAATAGGGACTGCACAACAATCCTCACAGTAGCGTGTTGCAGTCTCTGGGAATTGGGTTGCTTACCTTGTCAGTCGGGGAACCAGCAAGATATTTACACTTAATAGTTTAATTTAACCCGCCCTGCCGCGATGGCACCTGTATATATATATATATATATATATATATAGAGAGAGAGAGAGAGAGAGAGAGAGAGAGAGAGAGAGAGAGCCTCTGTGGTACAGTGGTACAGTGTGCATTTCGTACACGGGTGAACCAGGGTTCGCGCCACGCCAGCGTAATAAACTTTGGGAGTGTTCACCCGACCACGTACTGCATTGGCGGACACAAAGGGTGCTGTGGTTGAACCAGTGTCGCTTACTATAAAGTATGCTTGCACACAGTCGGCTTGCGCGGGCTGATTACACTTGGTTCACAGACTACACACACATCTAAAGCCACTCCAACACTACAGTTACACTTACAAGCACTTCTCACCCTACATACCAGACAGCCTAAGCCACTTGGAAGAGATACAATGGCTGTATCGTCCCGACTACGGTCTGGATAGGCCGGTCCTGCAGTGGATACTCAAACGGATAATGATTATATATATATATATATATATATATATATATATATATATATATATATATATATATATATATATATATATATATATATATATAAAATCAGCCATTGAGAGTCTACTGCTGGACAGGCCTATACCAACCGAGGTGGGGACGATACAGCCTATATATCACTATCAAGTGGCTTAGGTTGTCTGGTAGAATTGTATGTAGGGTGAGAAGTGCTTGTAAGACTGGCTGTAGTGTTGTAGTGGCTTTGGATGTGTGTGTAGTCTGTGAACTAGTGTAATCGGCCCTCACAAGCCGAGTGGGTGCAAGCATATTTTATAGTATGCGACACTGCTTCAACAACAGCAACCTTTATGTCCGCCAAAGCAGTACGTGGCCGGAAGAACGCTCCCAAAGTTTATTACTCTGACGGTGAGTGAACCCTCCTTCTCCTGTGTATGAAAACGCACTCGCTACCACCGTACCACAGAGGCTCCATATATACATACATATATATATAGATAGATAGATAGATAGATATAGATAGATAGATAGATTGATAGACGGATATTTTGTGTACTATATATATATATATATATATATATATATATATATATATATATATATATATATCAAACAAGCCTGGTTATTCAAGTGTTCGCTAGATTTCTCCTGTCCCTCTAAAGAAGATTGTGGAGTGCATCCACCGACTTTACGTCGACATGAACCTGGGGTCAGAAAACTCACCAGTTTTCTACTCCAAGCATGTGTGAGGAATACGGTTATGCTGCTGCTGATGATAATGATGATTATGATGATGACTGAGCAAGCGAAATTTACTGTCGGTATATGGGTGGAATAAGCTGCACGATGAGACGGTCACGCTGAGCAGCCTGACCCGACCGTCATGCTATTGAGAGACTAATAAATTTTTGCCTTATTAAACTATCTATCAATCTGTCTTGCCAGACGCCTCAATCCCTTATACGGGGTGGCCAAAAACAAATCGCCTCCACGTCACCCTGTCCCCCGCCAATTCACTGTCCCGCTCCCAATTCACACACCCCTCTCTCATATACCTCTCCATTCCATACCTCCATCTCATCCTTGGCCTTCCCCTCCCTCTTCCCCCTCCACCTCACTCACATTCACTCTCCTCGTCAGTCTTTCACTCTCCATCCTTTCCACATGGCCAAACCACCTCAGTGTGTTTCTCCTAATCCTTCCTATCACATCCACATCCACACCACAATGCTCCTTCACATCTTCATTTTTCAGTCTGTCTCTCCATGTGAATCCACAGGCTCCTTTCAAAAAACTAATTTCCACTGCTCTCACTCTTGACTTATGTTCCTCCAACAACGTCCAAGCTTCACCTCCATCCGTCAGAGTTGGTATCACAATGCTGTCATGTAATAACTTTTTCACTTCCATGCTCACCCCCTGTTTCTTATCACTGTCTTCAACGAACCACCAACCTTTCTTCCTAGTTGTACCCTTTCAAGCACTTCACTCTCCAAACTTCCATCCATACTCATCACACTACCCAAGTACTTAAACGTACTCACATTTTCCATTTCCTCATCATCCACTCTACATTCACTGATTATACTTCTCTACAAGACAATAACCTTACTCTTTCCTACATTCACCTTTAAATTCCGTTTCTTACACACTCTCCCAGATTCATCCACCAAGCCTTGCAGCTCCCCTTCGTCTTCTCTTAACAACACAGTATCATCTGCAAACAACAGTACAGGGAGTTTCCAAACACTGCCCTCTCTCATTAGGGCTGCTCCATCATCCACTACTCTACCTTGTACCTCTTTTTAAACCCCATCCATATACAGATTGAACAACCATGGAGACATGACACATCCCTATTTCAACCCAACCCTCAAATAGAAAAACTCACTCAGTACACATCCACACGCACTGCAACCTTAGCACCCTCATACATACTCTTCACAGCATTCAACAACTTCCCATCTACTCCATATATTATTGATACTTTCCACAATTCTTGTCTATTCACCCTGTCATATGCTTTCTCCAATCCATGAAGGCCGCATTCATTTTTCCACTAAAGATCTAAGAATGAATATCTCATCAACACAACCTCTTCCTTCCTAAAGCCTCCCTGTTCTTCTCCAACTATTTCCTCTGTTATTTCCCTAACTCTGTCAATAAGTATCCTACCGTATCTTTTGCCTATTACACTAGGAAGACAAATGCCCTATGATTACCACACACTTCATTTTACCCTTTCCCTTTGTACAAGGGAATAATTATACCTGACTACCAATCATCCGTGACTTTACCTTCCTTCCAGGCCAATCTGCACATCTTCCACATCCATTCTACTACTATCTCTCTCCCATGCTTCAACATTTCACAACACACTCCATCAATTCCTGGGCCTTTCCCCATTTTGACTTTGTTCATTGCTTCCACAACTTCCGTCCTACTGATTTCTTCCTGTCTTCTCACCTCCCTCCTTCTCTCGGCCATTCCCCAGCCATTTATACTCGCATTACTTTCATTCTCTATGTTCAACAATTCATTAAAGTGTTTTCTCCATCTGCTCACTTTTTCTCTTCTCCACTAGTAAAATACCATTTTTATCTTTCACTCCTCTACTAACTTCACTGCCACCTTGTATGACTCTCTTCACCTCTTTCCAGAAGATTTTCATAAATTACCTCCACTTGACACTCATATTCCATCCAAAGTCCTCATCCACTCTCTTCTTACTCTCTCTTACTAATCTTTTCACCTCTCCCTTCCTTTCTACATACAACTTTCTCTTCTGTCTCTCAACTTCTTCCGCACCTCTATTTCTCATCTATTCATTATATGCTTTTTTTCTTTTGTGCCACAGCCTGTCTCACCACTTCATTCCACCATGCTGTTCTTTGCACCTCCTTTTGTCTTCTCTTCACCCCACACACGACGTCACATGCTGCACATATTTCCTCTGTGATTATCTTGCACACACCTTCCATATCCCCCATCAGCTGTAATTCATATATACCCAATCGTTCCTCCACTTCTCTCATATATTCTGCCTTTTTCTCATCCTCTTGTACGAGTAACCTTTCCACTCTCCTTGCAACTACTCCTTCCTCCCGTCCTTCCCTTCTTCTATATCTTCATTTTACTTGGACCTTGATTCTGACCACCACTTGGTGGTGGTCAGAAAGTCCACTCCCCCAACCTCTATATGCTTTTGCATCCATTACACATCTTCGCATCCTTTCATCCACACACACATAATCGAGCCAAGTGGAAAGAAGCAATTATCCATCCTGTTCCGTTAGAGTGTCCACTGCAGGACCGGCCTATCCCTACCGAAGTGGGGACGATACAGCCAATGTATCTCTACCAAGTGGCTTAGGCTGTCTAGTAGAGATTGTATGTAGGGTGAGAAGTGCTTGTAAGTGTAACTGTTGTGTTGCAGTGGCTTTGGATGTGTGTGTAGTCTGTGAACCAAGTGTAATCGGCCCGCGCAAGCCGACTGGGCGCAAGCATACTTTATAGTATACGACACTGGTTCAAACACAGCACCCCTTATGTCCGCCAATGCAGTACGTGGCCAGAAGAACACTCCCAATGTTTTTTACCCTGGCGGGGTGCGAACCCTCGTTCTTCAGTGCACAAAAACGCACACTTTACCACTGAGGCTCCATATATATATATATATATATATATATATATATATATATATATATATATATATATATATATATATATATATATATATATATATTCAACCAGTAAAGCAACTAACAATTCTGACTTAGCCACTACGTCATCCCCTAGTCAAGACTCAGATTTTAATTCCGTTGATGAAGCAGAAGTCACATTAGCACATACTGTTGCACTGAACCAGGATAAAAAGATACAAAAGACAGTCCATCCACATCAAAAACTCCAGCGACTCAAGCAGCTGATATATCTAAGTCCCCCTGTGATAAACCCAGTCAACCAAAATTGCCAAGCTACTC
The DNA here is from genome assembly GCF_032717465.1 of Coenobita brevimanus. Lineage (NCBI taxonomy): Eukaryota > Metazoa > Arthropoda > Malacostraca > Decapoda > Coenobitidae > Coenobita > Coenobita brevimanus. The sequence goes on from NC_136971.1 coordinate 24,044,841, forward strand.
AAGCAACCAGAATAATAGGAAACTGAGAAGTCCCTAATTTGATTTCTTTTCTTGGTTAGAACACTCAGTCTCACAAGATGCGTGTTACTGCCCTCCATGTAGGCACTTTGCTGGAGCATCTGTTCGTAAGGTGGAAGGATTAGGTAGGCCACAGTTTATTGATGTTGGAACATGGAAATGGAAAGATACCAGTACCCTTCTCAAACAACATCAGGCAAGTGAAAGACACATTAATAATATGATCGCTTGGTCTAATGTCAAGGATATTCAGTCAGGGTCCACTCAGTCTGTAGCATCTTCTCTAGCTTCAGCTAGGCTACAAGAAACTGAGGACAACATGTAACATGTAAAGTTACTTTTAAAAGTCACTGCATTACTGGCAAGGCAAGGCCTGTTTTTTCGTGGACATAATGAGGGTGGTGATACATTAAACTCAGGAAATTTTGTAGAAATTCTTCACCTAATTGCTGAATCAAATCCCTCTCTAAAACAAAAGTTAGATCGACCAGAATGAGTTGACATCAGTTGCTGGAAGACATATCAAGGACACAATTTATGCTGAAGCAAAAGAAGCCAAGTAATTTTCAGTTATGGCTGATGAAAGGAAACACTTGTCAAAAAAGGAACAGATGGCTATTCTTGTCCGGTACTTTAGTGAGGGTATTGTGAAGGAACGTGTCATTGGAACCTATCACATGGAAAAGATTGATGCTGCATGTTTAGCTGATTTTATTTGTAAGGAGATAGAACAATCTGGTTTAATTTAGTATAAGTGTGTGACTCAGTGTTATGACGGTGCTAGTGTAATGAGTGGATGCTCTAGCGGGATTCAAGCAAGACCACGGGATAAAATTCCTCAAGCAGTATACATACATTGCCATGCACACAGGCTGAATTTAGCACTGGGCGTCTGCATGAAGAATACCAGTGACCTCTCTTCATTTTTTTTTTTTTCAATTATTAACACATTTTACACATTTATTAAGCAGTAACACAGGGAACCAACTTTTCACAGAGGCACAGAAAGCAGAAGATCTTCAGGTTTTGACACTAGAAAGACCTACTATAACTAGATGCTCTTACTATTATAGTTCAATATTAAAGATTAAACTTTTCTATGGAGGTTTGCTATCAGTGTTTCATACAGTTTCAGAGGGTTCTGATTTAAAAGCTGAGGCAGAAGAAATGGACTGTACAAAAAGTTAGTCTATCAGGTTCGTAATGGATCTTCCTATTAATGAACAAGTCCTTAGAGTTACCAATAGTTTGTCAGATCAGCTTCAAGCAAAGGAAGTCTTACTATCTGAAGCTTGCTCTCTTATACACTCAACTATTAAGGAATTGCAGGTCTTGAGAACGGACGAGGCTTTCTCTGATATTTTTGACCAAGCAAAAGATTTTGCTTCAACATATGAGGCAGATACCAACTTGGAAAATTCAAATCAGTTGAGCAGACCTAAGCCTAAGAGAATTCAGGAGGTATTATCATGACTAAAGAGTTTCTTAAATGATTCAGCTCTAGGGAGAAATGAGGTGAATACTTGTATTGCTACAAAGACTGAAATCAAAAGAACCTATTTTGATAGATTTATCTCAGAGCTTGATATTCGCTTCACACAAAACATGTCCCTAATAGAAGCAAAGAATGCACTTGAATGCAGTTCCAGAGACCTTCTGGAAAAATATAAGATGCTTTCTAGTATAGTACAGTCTTAGAAAGATATAGACATGGATGAAATTCTTTTAGCTTCCCAGATATCTGTTGCAAAAAGACATTTTCTAAGTAAGAGTGACAAGCCAAAGAATTTGTTTTAATTATGTGAACTCAAACCATTAGATTGTGCATACAGTATTCAGAAATAATGAAAATTATCAAAATTCTTCTCATCCTTCCAGTAACTACTGCAGGCAATGAATGACTTTATTCAATACTTCGCATAGTCAAGACATATCTAAGAACTTCAATGAGAAATGATCGCTTAAGTGACTTGGTACTTATGGCCTCAGGAAAGGAACTTATTAAAAATCTTAGCTTTAACATCCTGGTTGATAACTTTGCAAAGCAGAGATCACGGAGATATCCACTGTTGCAGTAGTTTGTTCATCATATGTAGTTTAATTTTCAATTTCTTCTAATGAAATCTTATATTAATGTACTCTTCTTACGTAAGCCTCTTCCAAATTTAAAACCATCATTTTATTTCTGCTAGCTCTTAGTGTACAGCTTACTTTTTCACATTACTTTATATGGTTCATGGGATTTTGGAGGCTAGTAAGCTAAAAGCTTTCCATTTTTAATTCACTTACAAGATTACATCTTTTCGTTCTCAATTTTATAATAATTATCTTTTCATTAGGCTGTAAGAATGAAGTCAGTTTTAGCTTTCACCAATACAAATATTTTAATTCCAGTTTGGTCTATTATCCAAGGTCATTAGCATATAATGCAATGATATATACTTTACCATGCACTTTAAATTACATATTCAACTTCACACAGAAATACTGCCAATGCTAGAATATCCATTAGTGTGTCTTTCAGGAAGTAATTGGTTTAACAAATAATTATATACAGTGTATATATTTGTTTACTGCTTTAATTCTCTAAATACAGCTTTGCATGTGGCTTCAAAATGTTCGCTTGCCACCCCACCCATTTGGGGAGGTGGGAGTATGGGCGCCTCCTAAATAGCCTATGTCCCTCCCCCCCCCCTCCAGGAAAATTGAAATGACGCCCCTGTTTCAATCTGGTCCTTACTTCATCCCTATGGATTAATAATTCTACCACCTACATCCATCACACCTTCACATTTCTTTCCACTGTCACTTCTAACATTGCGGCACCTCTTTCCAGAATAACTTCCTACAGTATTTTCAAAGTAGTTTGCATTAATTTTTCTTCCTGGATCATCATTTACCTCCTTTTTTTTCTTCAGTAGTCTCTTTACTGTTTAGTGTAATAATAATAATAATAATAATAATATTATTATTATTATTATTATTATTATTATTATTATTATTATTATTATTAAATACTGATGGAAGCAAAGATCTCCATAGATGTTAATAGGTGGAAATCAATATTAGAAGCAGCAGCAACAGCAGCAGCTGTAGTAGTAGTACCAGTAGCAGCAACAACAGACGTAGCAGTAGTAGTAGTATCAGTAGTAGTAGTGGTAGAACTGGAAAAATACTACTACTGTTACTACTACTACTACTGTACTACCACTACTTCTACTAGAACTACAACTACAACTACTACTACTACTACTACTACTACTATTAGTATTATGATGATGATGATGATGATGATGATGATGATTATTACTATTATTATTACCTCATCATTCTTCCCTCCTCTTTTCTACTCTGATGATTCTGTAGCTATTTCTTCTATTGATAAAGCAGATCTCATCGCTCAGACTTTCTCCTCCAATTCCACTTTAGTCGATTCCAGTGCTGTTCCTCCATCACTTCCCCCCTCTGACTTCCTCATGGCTGACATTAAAATTTCTTCAGTTGATGTATTTTCTGCCATCACTGGCCTCAGTACTAACAAGGGATATGGGCCTGATGGAGTCCCTCCTGTTGTTCTCAAGAGCTGTGCACCTGTGCTTACACCCTGCCTAGGCAAACTCTTTCGCCTTTGTCTGTCAACTTGTACCTTTCCTTCTTGCTGGAAGTTTGCTCTCATTCAGTCGGTCCCAAAGAAGGGTGACCATTCCCAACCCTCTAACTATCGTCCAATTGCTTTAACATCCTGTATCTCAAAAGTTTTCGAGTCAATTCTTAAAAAAAAAAAAAAAAAAAAAATTAAACATCTTTCCTACCACAACCTTCTTTCTGACTCTCAGTATGGGTTCCGTCAGGGACGCTCCACTGGCGATCTTCTCACCTACTTTTCAGACTCCTGGTCATCCTCCTTTCGGGACTTTGGCGAAAGCTTTCCCATTGCTCTTGACATCTCAAGGCTTTCGATCGAGTCTGGCATAAATCTTTAATTTCCAAACTGCCCTCTTACGGTTTCTATCTTTCTATCTGTGCCTTCATCTATAGCTTCTTTTCTAGTCGTTCCATAGCCACTGTTGTAGACGGCCATCGTTCTTCTCCTAGACCTATCAACAGTGGTGTTCCTCAGGGCTCTGTCCTATCACCAACTTTCTTCCTCTTATTCATCAATGACCTTCTAAGCCGTATATCTAACCCTATCCACTCGTGCACTGATGACTCCACCCTTCACCTTTCCATTCGGTTCCTACAATGTCCTTCTCAGCAGTTACTTCAGCAAACAAGGGATGAAGCTATGGCACACTAAATGTCTGACTTGGCTCGTAACTCTGACTGGGGTAAAAATAATCTTGTTGTTTTTAATGCATCAAAGACTCAGTTCTTACACCTATCAACCCGACAGAATCTTTCACAGGCGTACCCACTGATGTTTAATAATATTCAGCTTAATCCTGCATCATCCTTGAACATGCTTGGGGTTTCATTTGCTCGGGACTTATCTTGGAAAGATCATATTACATCTCTTGTAAAATCTGCTTCTAAGAGATTAGGTGTGCTAAGCTGACTCTGTTCCTTCTTTACCCCTGCACAATTGTTGACTCTATACACGGGTTTTATCCGCCCCTGTGTGGAGTACAACTAGCATGTGTGGGGAGGCTCCCCACATACAGCTCTTTTCCATAGGGTGGAGTCAAAGGCTTTTCGTCTCATTAACTCTCCTCCTCTTACTGGCTCCCTTCAACCTCTGTCTCTTCGCCACACTGTTGCATCTTTATCTCTTTTCTATCGTTGCTTCAATGGTCACTGATCCTCTGAACTGTCTGCTTGCATTCCTCCACCAAGAAACCATTTACAACGCTGGGTAGTATCCATATAACTGGGGTTTTTGGCCGGGTTGAGGGGAGCGCAGTAGCTCAGTGACAGGGTATCGGGCTGGTAATCGTGAGGTTGCGAGTTAGCGCCCTGCCCGGTGACTGCTGTGCTGGAAGGGGTTGCAGTCTTCTGTAATCCTAGCAGGGCTATATGATCTGATGAGGTCTAGCTTGGGGGTTAAACCCTCCCTTGGCTGGGTTGAGTGTCCTCCCGATTCACCTATCTAAAATCACTTAATCATGGCAAATGTTTTGGAGAGCCTTGGAGAGCCCAATACCTGCTCAGGGTCCCAATCAAATGGGCAGGCAGATTCGTATGGCCATGTGGAACGTAAGAAGTATGAATGAGGACAGCAAGAGAGTGGAAGGGGTGAATGTGTTCAAAAGGACAAGATATACCGTGATGGCACTGTGTGAAACAAAAAAAGAAAAGGGTGTGAAATGGAGGAGTGGGAGGGTGTGAAATGTGTAAGATCTGGCATGAATGTGCGAGGAAGATGCAAGGAAGAAGTTGCTTTGTTGAAGAATGAGGTGTGGCAGACTGGAATGAGAGATTACAAATATGTCAGCAGCGAGATGTATGTATGTTAAGTTCAAGTTTGAGAAGGTGAATTTGCCTGTGATTTTAGCGTATACATTGTGTAACGACAGGAGTGAAAGACAGATTTCGGAATGAGCTGGATGAAGCAGTGGGAGAAATGCCTAAGAGCTATTAAGTGATCGTAATGAGCGATATGAATGGAAGAGTCAGCACTGGTCCTGAGGATGACATAATTGGTTGTAATGGAGTCCCAAGAGAAAGTGATAATGCAAAGTAACTGAAGGATATGTGTCAGGAAAGGAGGTTGTGCATTTGTAACTCATTTAAAAAACAAAGATGCACATATATATACATGGTATGGAGGGAACTGGGATCATGCTGCAAGAAGCCTGACTGATTACGTGCTCGTAGGGATGTCGACGCCGGGAATGGTTGCTGATACGAGAGCCACAAGAGGACGATGTGGAGGTCTGTCAGATCATATGATTGTGGAATGAAAAGATCAAGCCGAGAGGAGTGAGATGGTCCAGGAGAGAAAGGAGCATTCAGGGAGAATGACTGAAAGTTGAGAAGCTGAGGATCAAAGAAATGGCAGTTGAATACAGGGTCAAAGTAGGGGAAGAGTTAGAATCAGTGAACTGGAATGAAATGGATCTGGACAGCCTATGTAATGCATACAGGGATTGTTTTGTTAGGAATAGCAGCATGTGGTGTGTCAAGAGTAACTACAAAGAAGATAGGTACGACTTGGTGGGATGAAGAGATTAAGAGAGCAGTGGAGAAAAAGAAGATGAAGTGGTTAGATTCGTTACAGGACAGGGGTTCAGTTGAAATGAGAACTGAATATACTGAGAGCAAGAAGCAAGCAATGAGGCTAATGAAGAGGAAGAAGGAGGTAAATGATGATCAAGGAAGAAAAATGAATGCAAATTATTCTGAAAATTGGAAGCTATTCTGGAAAGAGGTGCGGAAATGTAGAAGTGACAGCAGAAAGAAATGTGAAAGTGAAAGTGTCAAGGATGTAAGTGGTAGATTATTATCCCATGGGGATGAAGTAAGGACCACATGGAAAGAATATTATAAAAGTCTTATGAATTGGAATGATAAGAGCAGAGCGGCTGTAAACATGATTGGTTTTGGGGGTGGGCAGAGAAGGAATGCAGTGCCAGGAAACGTGACACTCGCACACTTGAAGAACACTGTTAAGTGACTGAAAAATGAGAAAGCAGCTGGGGTTGATGAGGTGCATCCAGAGATGATTAAGGCTAATGGAGAGAGCGGAATGAAGTGCTTGTTGGAGATATGTGAAAAGGCATTGATGAGTGAAACTGCCAGCAGAGTGGAAAAAGGCTGTGATTGTACCCCTGTACAAAAATATAGGTGAGCAAAGTGAGTGCAAGAATTTCCTGGCATAAGTTTATTGCGTGTGGTAGGGAAGGTATGTGGAAGAATTATTATAAAGTAAGAGAAGTCTCAGATGTCCTAGTGAATGATAAACAGGGTGGCTTTAGGAGTAGTAGAGGATGTGTAGATCAAATATTTGAGGTAAGACAGATAGTTGAGAAGGCCTGTGGGAAGGAACATAAGGCGTTTATGGCATTCATGGATCTGGAAAAAGCATAGGACAAAATAAACAGACAAGGATTGTGGAAGGTTCTGCTCATGTTCGGTGTAGATGGTAAGCTGCTGGGTGCTGTCAAGAGTTTTTATAACGGCAGTGAAACATATATAAGGGTAAACGGGCATCAAAGTGAATGGTTCACGATTGGTGTGGGTATACGACAAGGTTGTGTGATGTTCCCATGGTTGTTCAGTATATATATTAATGGGGTGATGAGAGAAGTAATAACACGAGTAATCGAGAGAAAGGGATGGCGTTGGTAATGAATGGTGATGGATGGGATATCTCAAATTTGTTGTATGCTGATGATGCAGTACTGCTTGCAAGTACCGGACAAGAACTTGGTAGGCTAGTGCAGAGTTTTGCTGATATCTGCGAGAGTCGTGCCTTGACAATAAGTGTACAAATGAGGAAAGTGATGTTTACTGAGAGAGAAGGAGAAATCCAATGTGATGTTACAGTGAATGTAGAGAGACTGGAATTGGTGAGAGGTTCAAATACCTGGGGACAGTGATAGAAAAGAAGAGAAAAATGTGCAAAAGAAGTGGGAAGTAGCTGGCGCAATGAATGTCTTGATAAGAAACAGAGGCTTGAGTGTTGCAGCAGCACGAGGCTTACATGATGGAGTGTTAGTGCCAACTTTAACATATGGATGTGAGACTATGGTGTGGGATGAAAATGAAAAGTCAAAACTGAGACATTGGAGTTGGGACCACTGAGGAATGTATGTGGAGCACAGAGAGTGGACAGGATACGAAATAATGTGGTTCCTGAGAGATGTGGAGTGAGGAAGTCTGTGGACACCAGAATCGAAGAGAGTGTTCTGAGATGGTATGGTCATCTGGAGAGAATGGATAACAATAGAGTGGTGAAAAAAGAATATCTCAGCGAATTTGAAGGCGGGAGGAGGCGAGATAGGCCAAGGAGAGGGTGGAGGGATATGGTGGATGTGTGAGGAAGAGAGGTTTGGAAATCGGTGAGGCTACGGAACTGACAAGAGATCGAGTTGGCTGGATGAATACTGTGAGGAGAAGCGCATGATCAGGGATTTGGCATCCCTTTTTTAACATGACAGCTTCTGGATTGATTCTATCGCATACGTCTCTGCGAAGCTACAGAACATGGTGAATGTTTTTGGCGTATCAGATAGAGCCAGGATTCCGCAGGCTGGAATGGTAAGTGAATGGAAGCGTGGCCCATTGGATTGGGCAAGTTTGGGCTGTCTGGACGTTGCTCACCCTACCCTAGGGTGGGAAAAAAGGTCGGATGATGATGATGGTTATTATTATTATTATTATTATTATTATTATTATTTTTATTATTATTATTCCGTTACTTTTCTTCTGCGATTTTCATCGTACGTCTTAAGGATGCACAGCACCATCATCCTATTACAATGACCCAGTTTCATTGACCTTGATCTACTTTACTAGGTAACACTTCCAAGAATGTCCTAAAATCATAAAGTTCAGCCTCAACTTACTCCGACACTACCATAGTTACAGGAATATGGAAAGAAATCCCGGGATATAATTATTTTCTAAACATTTGCATGGAAAAGATCTGAGTCATTCATGCATGACATTTCGGACGCCCCACTTTCAACACCATTAAATTGATCTTCCATAGAGAGGGAAAAAAAAAACCTATACATGCGGCACTTCTTGGCCCTACAAGTTTTGTCTGCTGCTGGAACAGGTTTTTATATTTTTGGTGGAAGCTTCGCCAACGGTTTTTGAGTCAGTACAAAAAAAAAAGTACAGCAACATTCTCACGGGTGGAGATCAGTAACTATCTCTGACAGTTACAGTCTTCTAGTTAATATTATCATCATCATGAGATCAGTAACTATCTCTGACAGTTACAGTCTTCTAGTTAATATTATCATCATCATGAGATCAGTAACTATCTCTGACAGTTACAGTCTTCTAGTTAATATTATCATCATCATGAGATCAGTAACTATCTCTGACAGTTACAGTCTTCTAGTTAATATTATTATCATCATGAGATCAGTAACTATCTCTGACAGTTACAGTCTTCTAGTTAATATTATTATCATCATGAGATCAGTAACTATCTCTGACAGTTACAGTCTTCTAGTTAATATTATCATCATCATGAGATCAGTAACTATCTCTGACAGTTACAGTCTTCTAGTTAATATTATTATCATCATGAGATCAGTAACAATCTCTGACAGTTACAGTCTTCTAGTTAATATTATCATCATCATGAGATCAGTAACTATCTCTGACAGTTACAGTCTTCTAGTTAATATTATTATCATCATGAGATCAGTAACTATCTCTGACAGTTACAGTCTTCTAGTTAATATTATCATCATCATGAGATCAGTAACTATCTCTGACAGTTACAGTCTTCTAGTTAATATTATTATCATCATGAGATCAGTAACAATCTCTGACAGTTACAGTCTTCTAGTTAATATTATCATCATCATGAGATCAGTAACTATCTCTGACAGTTACAGTCTTCTAGTTAATATTATCATCATCATGAGATCAGTAACTATCTCTGACAGTTACAGTCTTCTAGTTAATATTATCATCATCATGAGATCAGTAACTATCTCTGACAGTTACAGTCTTCTAGTTAATATTATCATCATCATGAGATCAGTAACTATCTCTGACAGTTACAGTCTTCTAGTTAATATTATCATCATCATGAGATCAGTAACTATCTCTGACAGTTACAGTCCTCTAGTTAATATTATCATCATCATGAGATCAGTAACTATCTCTGACAGTTACAGTCCTCTAGTTAATATTATCATCATCATGAGATCAGTAACTATCTCTGACAGTTACAGTCTTCTAGTTAATATTATCATCATCATGAGATCAGTAACTATCTCTGAAAGTTACAGTCCTCTAGTTAATATTATCATCATCATGAGATCAGTAACTATCTCTGACATTTACAGTCTTCTAGTTAATATTATCATCATCATGAGATCAGTAACTATCTCTGACAGTTACAGTCCTCTAGTTAATATTATCATCATCATGAGATCAGTAACTATCTCTGACAGTTACAGTCTTCTAGTTAATATTATCATCATCATGAGATCAGTAACTATCTCTGACAGTTACAGTCTTCTAGTTAATATTATCATCATCATGAGATCAGTAACTATCTCTGACAGTTACAGTCTTCTAGTTAATATTATCATCATCATGAGATCAGTAACTATCTCTGACAGTTACAGTCTTCTAGTTAATATTATCATCATCATGAGATCAGTAACTATCTCTGACAGTTACAGTCCTCTAGTTAATATTATCATCATCATGAGATCAGTAACTATCTCTGACAGTTACAGTCCTCTAGTTAATATTATCATCATCATGAGATCAGTAACTATCTCTGACAGTTACAGTCTTCTAGTTAATATTATCATCATCATGAGATCAGTAACTATCTCTGACAGTTACAGTCCTCTAGTTAATATTATCATCATCATGAGATCAGTAACTATCTCTGACATTTACAGTCTTCTAGTTAATATTATCATCATCATGAGATCAGTAACTATCTCTGACAGTTACAGTCCTCTAGTTAATATTATCATCATCATGAGATCAGTAACTATCTCTGACAGTTACAGTCTTCTAGTTAATATTATCATCATCATGAGATCAGTAACTATCTCTGACAGTTACAGTCTTCTAGTTAATATTATCATCATCATGAGATCAGTAACTATCTCTGACAGTTACAGTCTTCTAGTTAATATTATCATCATCATGAGATCAGTAACTATCTCTGACAGTTACAGTCTTCTAGTTAATATTATCATCATCATGAGATCAGTAACTATCTCTGACAGTTACAGTCTTCTAGTTAATATTATCATCATCATGAGATCAGTAACTATCTCTGACAGTTACAGTCCTCTAGTTAATATTATCATCATCATGAGATCAGTAACTATCTCTGACAGTTTCAGTCCTCTAGTTAATATTATCATCATCATGAGATCAGTAACTATCTCTGACAGTTACAGTCTTCTAGTTAATATTATCATCATCATGAGATCAGTAACTATCTCTGACAGTTACAGTCCTCTAGTTAATATTATCATCATCATGAGATCAGTAACTATTTCTGACAGTTACAGTCTTCTAGTTAATATTATCATCACCATGAGATCAGTAACTATTTCTGACAGTTACAGTCTTCTAGTTAATATTATCATCATCATGAGATCAGTAACTATTTCTGACAGTTACAGTCTTCTAGTTAATATTATCATCATCATGAGATCAGTAACTATTTCTGACAGTTAGAGGCTTCTAGTTAATATCATCATCATCATTATTATTATTGTTGTTGTTGTTGTTGTTGTAGTTATTCCGGCACTTTTCCTCTCTGATGTTCTTCATAGATACTAGGGATGTACAACACCAAGACACTGTCACAGTTACAAAGTTTCAGTGGCTTTTGACTTACTTGTCATGGGCACGTGTTTAAATATGTCCAAAAATCATGAATTGTTAATCTAAGTTTACTCCAAAACTGTTACAGATAGATAAACATGGAAGGGAATCCCGTGATAGAATGATTTTCAATATTTTTGTATTAAAAAAAAAAAAAAATGGACATTCGTGCATGACATTACAATATTTCGTACACCCTTTTCATTTTGCTCTTCCATAAAGGAGAAAACAAAACACGGTAAGGCACTTTTCGGTGCGACACGTTTGTCTGACCCTGACATAGGCTTGTTTACTTTTTGGATGCAGTTTATTCAACGGTTTCTGAGCTATTATATATATATATATATATATATATATATATATATATATATATATATATATATATATATATATATATATATATATATATATATTGTGCCTGTCAGCAATTTTCTCGGAGGTGGAGATCATTAAATGTTTCTGACAGTTACATTCGTCTAGTTATTATTTATATTATTATTATTATTATTATTATTATTATTATTACTACTACATAACCGTACATCTGTGAATTTCATCATACTTATTGAGGATATACAGCAGCATGACTATTTCACTGACCCAGATTTAATGACGTTAACCCAATTCTAAGTATTGGTGCAGAAAGGTCCAAAAATCGAAATCATGAATTTTCGACCAAAATTTACTCCAAAACTGTTCTAGATACATGGACATGGAAGGAAAAACTGATGATATTATTTTTCAAATATTTGTACTGAAAACTTTTTAGGTCATTCATGCATGGCATTAAGATACTACGGACACCCTAGTTTTCAACATTTTTCAATTGCTCTTCCATACAGAAATAAATAAATAAATAAATGAGGCACTTCTTGGCCTAAGAAGTTTGGTTTGGTCCTGGACCTGATATATATATTTTTCGGTGGCAGTTTGACCATCGTTTTATTAGTAAAAAAAAAAAATAAGTTCAGTAATATTTACCTCGCCTGGACGGAGTCCGACAAGGTACTGTTTCATAGATGGAGCGCAGTAACTGCATTTGGCAGTTACAGCGTTCTAGTTGATCCCCACCTGTTAACATTGGTGGAGATCCTTGTATCTATCAGTATTTTTATTATTATTGATCTCCACCTTTTACCATAGGTGGAGATCATTGTATGTCATTATTATTATTATTATTATTATTATTATTATTATTATTATTATTATTCCATCACTTTTCCTCACCGATTTGAGGATGTAAAGCACCCTGGCCCTGTTACACTGACCTGGTTTCAGTGATTTATCGATTATCAAAAAATTAAAAAGAAATGGCTGCACAACTGCTAGGGTCATATGCCATCGGGCAGCAAGGTAAAAGACGCTCCCCCCGCAAAAAAACTCATACAAAAACAAAGAAGATATCCCCATGTAGAAATTAAGCACGTAAAATGACAACAGAATAATTAATTAAATATCAGTTACCTATAGAAGTGGTAGGAAACCCGCCTCCTGAAGAAAACCAAAAACATGAGTGAAATAGCCAATGGTCCTCCAAGCACTACAGACAGTAGGCACCATCCGCCCCCAGACAGCAAATGACGGTCGGTGAGGGGAACAAGGCTATCATCACAATACGGCTGAGTCCCATCACACATCAGGAACCCGTGAGTAAGCCCTGAGTGTCCAATGCAAAGCAGGGCAACAAACATCTCCAATCGCCAAGGCATGGGGGAGAGAATCCTCGGCACAACTACCCTATGATATATTACCTCTATTATGAGAAACAGCTGCCACTGTCTCTGCCAACAAATACGAATCGCATGCTTCAAGGAAGGCGTCATATCGGAAGCGGGAAGTGGGTAGTTGGTATGGAGCCGTCATGAAGATACAGCTTTAGCTAGTGTATCTGACCTCTCATTGCTCCCACACCAACATGCGCGGGAACCCAACAAACCTGGACAAGCTTACCATGCCCCTGTATCAGAAAAAGCCAAAATGGCTTTTATAGAAACACAAAAATCGTACAAAAAGCTCTCTCATTGTTAGGATCTGTCGAAAAGCTGAAACGGCAACAGTCAATTCTGCAGTAAAAACAGAGGATTCTGGAGGCATTGGTATTATTGGCACTAGTATACGAGGATATCTCGAATCACAATGTGTAGCATGTAGCATCTGCTGGAGGCATACACAGCCTCTCACTAGGAATGTCAATCCATATAATGTATGTCCACAATCTTGTTGTCCCAGACCACCAAGAATTTCTTAACACATGATGTATCGCAAACAATCTCCTTTTAGTCCAGACGATACAAGAATTACATGATACGAGCAGGTTAACCAGACTGAGTCAGTTACCCGACCTCATGGACACTAACCATGGAAATCTGCCAGAGACTACATCCCCATCGAGCTGTATATACAGTATTCTCAGATTTCGGACGGGCATAGACAAAGAGAGCCCGAGAGTACGATCGAGGACAGAAGGCACAAGATAGAGTCAGCTAGGAGATTTGCCGTCACGCATCATTACACTGTCAATCACATCTAGATATAACTGTTTACAATAAAACCCAACACCCAAGAGTGCTTTATAACTCATCTTACGATACACAGAGGGGGAAGATGAGAAAGAGGGAGACCTACCTATTCACTCTACTCAACAACGCACCATTTTACTAGCAGCGGCCCACCTTACACTCCACTGATGATAGAAGGGAAGCCATTAATCTACGATACACCTACAATTTTTCCATCTAATCAAATCCATTAGCTACGTTTGTCGATATTAGCGGCAGTGGTGAACAACGGTAAATTACGATAAACTACAGTCATCGATATTGCTGACAGCAGCAAGTTCGAGCCATACGCCTCGCGACTTTATACTGTGCTTTGACGATCTACAATTACAACCAACCGTCCTATCTCTTCGTCTATCTACGGCCACGTCATCGGTATTGGTAGCGAAAACAGTCGACTACACTCAATCTGGTGCCTTCACACAATCACAAGCAACAAAAAAATAAAATAAAAGCAAAGCAGAGAGCGAGTGCTGGTGGAGCATCAACACAACATAACATCGCCCCTAACTGCTCTTAACCACCTCAGGCACAACTCCACTATTTACAAGAAACAATAACACTGATAAACTACGTCCATCGACAACTCCACAAGCCTACAAGTTAATCACAACAAGTAAGGAAAATCACGTACTACAAATTAAGAAGAAGAAGTGAACAAGGAAGTGAGCGAAGTGTGTGACAGCTTAATTCAGCACAGCGCAGAGGACCTCCACCATTTCCCTCCACTCTTCACCACCACAAAGACAAGCATTGTGTCATTAGTCATTGAGTGGGGACAACGACACCACTGACCTACCTACCACCCTACCTACTTACCCACCTACTTATGTATCTACCATTGGGAAGGCATGGCGCTGACGATAATACATCGACATCAAAACAACTGCCAGACTTCCTCCAACACCGTATCTACCACCATCACCACCACATTCACCATTACCACCACAGTTAATGTCAGTGACTTGAGCATTACAGTAAATTTTACTCTATTAGTTTAATAGTACTACTTCATTTACATACAAACACAGTGATAGCCAATATATATCCTTATATCAACATATAATACACATGAAAATCTAGTAAGACAAGATAATTAAAACATAAATACTTATATATCCTTCACATCACAATTGCAAGGGTAATACGGTAAAAATGGTTAACACAAATGAAACTGGAAAAAGTGAAACCATTATGCTATACTCAGCCAGACACATGAATGAACCTACTTCCAACCAATACCAAAAAGTAAGTACACATATCAAGTTGACTTCACAGCCATTGGAGAACTACAGTATAGTATCAAGTGATATGTGGTATAATGGAAACTGAATACTGAACATATTGTAAATATGTATATAATATTTTATATAAACTAACAAAGTATGGAGTTACATATAATGTCATTTAAATATAAACTGTGCAACATAACTAAGCCAATACACCTATGGTGTCTCAAATAAACTGATAGCAAGTACATCACATGTGGCTGATTCATGATACGATTGCCTACTGTAGACTTGCCATTGTATACCTATTATTGTATAAATTATATACATATGTATCAATTATATAGCTACAGTGGCTACACATCTGACTCCTCCAGTTACTTTACAATTGCTACAGTTATGTAACTACAATTGTATAACTACGAACACTAGCATTACTGCAATCATATTACGGTTGCTACAGTTCAGTAACTACAGTTTGTTTCAACCACATTTTGTGACAGTTGCATGATCTCGATGTAACTATCTTTTTTTTTTTTTTACAGCCACAACTGTGTAACAGTTGCATTAACACAATGTTATATTACAGCCACACTTGCGTAACAGTTGCATTTAAACAATGTAACTACAACTGCATTAACACGATGTAACTGCAATTATAATACAATATTTGTACAAAAATGTAACTGTTACAGCATTATATCATCAGCAGCAGCATCCGGACCTCCTTTCCCACCCCAGGGCAGGATTAGGAGTAGCTATGTCCAGACAGCCCAAATTTGCCCAATCCAATGAGACACGCTTCCATTCACTCATCATTCAAGCCCCCGGAATCCTGGCTTTATCAGATACGCACAAAACATTTACCACGTTCTGTAGCTTCACATAAACGTATCCGATTGAGTCAATCTGGACGCTGCCACCTTAAAAAGGGGTGCCAAAATCCCTGATCATGTACTTCTCACAATATTCATCCAGGCAGCTCGATTTCTTGTCAGTTCCGTAGCCTCACTGACTTCCAAACCTCTCTTCCTCACACACTCATCCACCATATCTCTCCACCTTCTCCTTGGCCCACCTCGCCTCCTCCCGCCTTCAAATTCGTTCAGATATACCTTTTTCACCACACCATTGTTATCTATTCTCTCCACATGGCAATACCATCTCAGTACACTCTCTTCGATTCTGGTGTCCACAGACATCCTCACTCCAAACCTTTCACGAAGCACATTATTTCGTATCCTATCTACCCTCTGTACTCCACATATATTCCTCAGCAGTCCCATCTCCACTGCTCTTACTCTTGACTTTTCATTTTTATGCGGCACCATAGTCTCACATCCATATGTTAAAGTTGGCACTAACACTCCCTCATGTAGGCCTCGTGCAGCTGCAATACTCAAGCCTCTGTTTCTTATCAAGACATTCATTGCACCAGCTACTTTTCTTCTTTGTGTGACTCTACTTTCAACTTCTTTTGCACATTTTCCTTTCTTTTCTATCATTGTGCTCAGGTATTTGAACTCTCTCACCAATTCCAGTCTCTCTCCATTCACTGTAACATCACACTGTGAGTAACCTTCTCTCTCAATAACCATCACTTTACTCTTTTCTACATTCACTCTCAAGGCATGACGCTCACAGACATCAGCAAAACTCTGCACTAGCCTACCAAGTTCTTCTCCGGTACTTGCAAACAGTACTGCATCATCAGCATACAACAAATTTGAGATATTCCATCCATCACCATTCATTACCAGTGCCATCCCACTCTCCATTACTCGTGTTTTTACTTCTCTCATCACCCTATCCATAATATATTGAACAACCATGGGGACATCACACAACCTTGTCGCACGCCCACACCGATCGTGAACCATTCACTTACCTGCCCATTAACCCTTACACATTCTTCGCTACCATCATAAATACTCTTGACAGCACCTAGCAGCTTACCATCTACACCGTACCTGCGCAAAACTTTCCACAATCCCTCTCTGTCTACTTTGTTGTATGCTTTTTACAGACCCATGAATGCCATAAACACCTTATGGTCCTTCTCACAAGCCTTCTCTGCTATCCGTCTCACTGCAAATATTTGATCCACACATCCTCTGCCACTCCTAGAGCCACCCTGTTCATCACTCACTAGGACTTCTGACATCTCTCTTACTGTCTCTATAATAACTCTTCCATATACCTCTCCTACCACACTCAGTAAACTTATGCCACGATAATTCTTGCACTCCCTTCGCTTACCCCAATTTTTGTACTGTTTGTACAACCACAGCCTTGTTCCACTCTGCAGGCACAGTTTCACTCATTCATGACTTCTTACATATCCAACAAGCACTTCATTCCACTCTCTCCACTACACTTAAGCATCTCTGCATACACCTCGCCAACTCCAGCTGCTTTCTCATTTTTCAGGTGCTTCACAGCACTCTTCACCTGTGCGAGTGTCACGTCTCCTGCCACTGCATTCCTTCTCTGCACACCCCCAAAACCAATCATGTTTACAGCCGCTCTGCTCAGTCTGTTCCCATTCATCAGGCTTTCAAAATATTCTTTCCATCTGGTCCTTACTTCATCTCCATGGGTTAATAATATACCACCAGCATCCTTCACACCATACATGTCTTTCTGCTTTCACTTCTACATTTCCGCATCTCTTTCCAGAATAACTTCCTATTTTCAGAGTAGTTCACATTCAGTTTTCTTCCTAGATCATCATTTACCTCCCTCTTTTTCCTCTTCACTAGTCTATTTACATGTTTCTTGCTCTCATTATACTCAGTTCTTAATTCAACTGAATCCCTATCCTATAACCACTTTAGCCACTTTGTCCTCTTTTCCTCTACCGCTGTCTCAACCTCCTTATGCGACCATACCGTACCCTTCTTCTTTGTTGTTACTCTTGCCACACCACACACCACTTTAGCATTCCTAACTAAGCAGTCCCTATATGTATTCCATAGGCTGTCCAGATCCATTTCATTCCAGTTCACTGATTCTAACTCCTCTACTTTGGTTCTGTAATCATCTGCCATTTCTTTGATCCTCAGCTTCCCAGCTTTCAGTCTTTCTCCCTGATCCACCTCAGTCCTCTCAGCTTGATCTTGCATACCACAATCATATGATCTGACAGACCTCCGCATCGTCCTCTCATGGCCCTCGTATCAGCAACCATTCCATCATTGACCTCTCTACGAGCACATAATCAATCAGGCTTCTTTCAACACGGTCCCCGTTCCCTCTACACCACGTATTTTATGTGCATCTTTGTTTTTAAAATAAGAGTTACAAATGCACAACCTCCTTTCCTGACACATATTCTTAAGTCACTTCCCATTATCATGTTCTCCTGGTGCTTCATAACAACCCATTATGTCATCCTCAAGACCAGTATTATATATTTTACTTATGTAGCTCACAAGCTGATTGTAATGTGGATATAATATGGATTAATACTTTATGACAGCACGTACTGTCGTGGGTACAACACCTTTGCATGAGCAAGCAATATGTTGGCATTATTGGCACTAGTATACATCTCATATCACAATGTGCAGTATGTAGTGTCGGCTGGAGACATACACAGCTTCTCGCTAGGAATGTCAATCCACATGATGTAAATCCACAATTCTGCTCTCTGAGACCATCAATAGTGTCTTAACACATGATGTATCTCAAATACTCTCTCTTTAGTCCAGACGATACAAGAATTTCATGATACGAGCAAGTAAACCAGACTGAGCCAGTTACCTGACGTCATGGAAAATAACCATGGAAATCTACCAGAGACTACATCCCCACCGAGCCATATATATTCTCAGATTCCAGAGGGCAAAGGCAAAGAGAGCCCGAGAGTACGATTGAGGGCAGAAAGCAGAAGATAGGGTCAGCTAGGAGGTTTGCGTCATGTTATGTTACGCTGTCAAATACATTTCAGTATTACTGTGTACAATAAACTCCGTAACCCAATAACCTCGCTTACGATACACACAGGAGGAAGGTGAGAGTGAGAAAGACCTACCTATTCACTCAATGACTCATCATTTTACTAGCAGCAGCCCACAGTACACTCCACTGGTGATAGAGGGGAAGTCATTAACCCACCGCGTGCTGGCTATTTTTTTCCCTATGAGTCACCCCAGTGCCGGCCATTTTTCCACCGTATCCTAGCAACGGCCCGCTTAGCCCCTCAATCGCCCAGGGTCCAGAAATTGTCGGGACCCAGTGGCCTCTCCCAGCACCATTTTTTTTTTTTTTTTCAGATTTCGAATATCGATTTTTTTCTTGCCAAATTGAAGAGAAACGTCTGGCTCACCTGGTGATGCACTTTTTAGTTTCCTAAACCCATTGTGTGCTTCACAGTGAAGCACGAAAATTTTAAAAAATGACCGCTACATGCCGATGAAAACATATACAGTAGAGGAGTGAGAAAACATTGCACTAAGAAATATCCATATTTTCACCCCCAGAAAAACTTCAGTTGTGCTGAAATTGTTTCAGATGACTAGATATGTGTGTTACAAACAAAATCAGTATATAATATGAAAAGTTTCATTAACAAATATATATATATATATATATATATATATATATATATATATATATATATATATATATATATATATATATATATAATGAATATTATTTTCACTTTTTTTTCCTGTGTTTTTCCAAGTACTGAGTTACTTCTGTTGTCTGGGTGGTTTAGTGTGTGACCAAAGAGAGGCGAGAGATGGTATTTTTAGACTCTAACCAGACAAGGGTCCTCCTTTGTGTGTTCGTTCGTTCGTTCGTTCAAAGATTCCCTGCGCCTATAGTGCAGGCCGAGCCATACATTAGCCCGGTCAGTGGGGAATGGGCTGGTTAAAAAAACAGTAAGGGGGGAGGACAGGACCTGGGGATTGCCCGGCACACAAATCCTGTCTCCTGGCTGGCTTTGTGGTGTGTGTGTGTCCCTTTGTGTGTACAGGCTGAACTGCAACGGCCCACTTAGAGCTGGCCATCGTCTCCTAAAGGCTTGTTGTTGGTTGTTGTTGTTGTTGTTGTTGTTATTATTATTATTATTATTATTATTATTATTATTATTATTATTATTATTATTATTGTTATTATTAAAATCGTCACCACCCACTTCACCACCACCATCATCTGTACTGTACTCCACTGCAGTCACCACCGAATCCTCCACGTGGCCTCCAACAAACTCGCTCACAATCACCACCATTCCATACGAGCAGATCTCCACCACATCACTGTCAGCTCCTCACTTACCCCTTTACCTTGTCCCTCGTCCACCTCACACCACCATTACTCATCTGTTTACCACCATACTCTTCCCCTGCATCAATATTACCATCGTCATCTCCCCCTACATCACTGTAACACCTTGGACCACAAACACCCCTTTCCCTTCACCACCACCATCTTCCTATTCATCACTCGCCACCACCATCTCCCCCCCTTACTATCACCACCACCACCATCTCCCTGTACATCACTGTCACCAGCACCATCTCCCCTTCCGTCATTGTCACCACCACCATCTCCCTCTACAACAGCATCGACACCACCATCTCCGACTACATCGCTATCAGCACCACCATCTCCCCCTACACCATCACCACCACCATTTCTCCCTCCACCACTATCATCACCACCATATCTCTCTCCATCACCCTCACCACCACCATCTCACCCTTCATCACTGTCACCACCACCACCTCCCCCTCCATCATCGTCACCA
Organism: Coenobita brevimanus; assembly: GCF_032717465.1. NCBI lineage: Eukaryota > Metazoa > Arthropoda > Malacostraca > Decapoda > Coenobitidae > Coenobita > Coenobita brevimanus. The sequence goes on from NC_136971.1 coordinate 24,065,894, forward strand.
CCACCTCCCCCATATGTCCTTTCCTAAAATCTCTAAGAGTACCCGTCACCCACCACTCCACCACTAACTTCCACCACCACTAACTTCCACCACCACTAACTTCCACCACCACTAACTTCCACCATCTCTAACTTCCACCACCACTAACTTCCACCACCACTAACTTCCACCACCACTAACTTCCACCATCTCTAACTTCCACCACCACTAACTTCCACCACCACTAACTTCCACCACCACTAACTTCCACCACCACTAACTTCCACCACCACTAACTTCCACCACCACTAACTTCCACCACCACTAACTTCCACCACCACTAACTTCCACCACCACTAACTTCCACCACCACTAACTTCCACCACCACTAACTTCCACCACCACTAACTTCCACCACCACTAACTTCCACCACCACTAACTTCCACCACCACTAACTTCCACCACCACTAACTTCCACCACCACTAACTTCCACCATCTCAAACTTCCACCACCTCTAACTTCCACCACCTCTAACTTCCACCACCACTAACTTCCACCACCACTAACTTCCACCACCACTAACTTCCACCACCACTAACTTCCACCACCACTAACTTCCACCACCACTAACTTCCACCACCTCTAACTTCCACCACCACTAACTTCCACCACCTCTAACTTCCACCACCTCTAACTTCCACCACCACTAACTTCCACCACCACTAACTTCCACCACCACTAACTTCCACCACCACTAACTTCCACCACCACTAACTTCCACCACCACTAACTTCCACCACCACTAACTTCCACCACCACTAACTTCCACCACCACTAACTTCCACCACCACTAACTTCCACCACCACTAATTTGCACCACCACTAACTTCCCGCACCACTAACTTCCACCACCACTAACTTCCACCACCTCTAACTTCCACCACCTTTAACTTCCTCAGCTTCTATCTTCCACCAGCACTACTCTCCACCACCACTTACTTCCACCACGACTAATTTCCACTCTGCAAACTTCCACTACCACTATCTTCCACTATTTCGAACTTCCACCACCACTAACTTCCACTGCTGCAAACATCCACCACCACTAATTCCCACCACCGCTAACTTCCACTACCGCAAACTTCCACCACCACTGATTTCCACCACCACTAACTTTCACCAAAACTAACTTCTGCCACCAATAACTTCCACCACCCTACACAAATCTACTACTAGCACCACCAAATGTCATTACTTTCACTACCAGCATTAACTATCACAACCACCAGCACCACCCACCACCACTACCACCACAATCTCCCTCCATAATCCTCCTTAGCCTCTCAGGTCTCTTCAAAGGCCAGCCAGATAATGCTGCGTATTGTTTCTTAACCAGAACTCCAGGGACGGTGCATCAGTCTGGACGATTACGCCAACATGGGCGTTACCATGATGAACATCTTTCCTATGTACCGATGTTTTGCCTACGAAATAAACCGGGTAAGACCTCTTGGTGCTGTTTGTCTCTGCTGGATTGCCACTTTTAATTCTCCATTATATCTCACAGAATTATTACTTTTTTTTTTTTTTTTTTGACCCCCTGAGTATTTTCTTACCTAATCACAATTTTATTTGTTTTACTCTTGACTTTATTTTCTTACCCATGACTATTCTGTTTTTGTATCCCATTTCTATTTCGTTTTCCCCATAACCCCATAACTATATGTTTGCCCAATCAATATTTTTTACCCTATAACTATTTCATTTTTCATTCCAAGATTTTTTTTTTTTTTTTCAGACACAATTCTGTCACCGTCAAACTGGACAACGTGATATAAATTAGCTTTGCTATATACTTTTGTGGAGTACAGTTATTCATTCTTTAATCCCGCTATTAAATTCCCTTTCCTAAACTGAATAAAACTTTCTTTTGGTAATGAAAAGTAGAAAATATCATTATACTAAAGAAAATTTCAGCATACTCACCGTAGTGTCTTTAAACCCCTTCAGTAAAAAAGACTGTGTCTTCTGTCTGTTGTCAGGTGACTCTATTTTATCTCTATGCTCTTTTTTACATTAGATTAACCTAAACGTACCGTTCGTCAGCTTCAGTATTGACTTATAACAATCGATTAACACCAGACTATGACTGTAGCCATGGAGACGTGCTATGGAAAGGATACCTAGCCATAGCATTGTTTTTTTCTGCCACTGAGCTACTGTACGTATAATAAGCTTCAAAGGGACTGAAAGCTGGGCTAAGATAATGTGAAAGACCCATAGTGACGATGGGTCAATAAAGACTATATCTAACCCCCTTTAGTTCGGAAATCCTTCCAGTGTGCAAAATACCGTCTAAATTAAAGGAAAACGAACTTTATTGAGACATTTGTAGTCGCAAAGATATTATTGGTGATGTCTTAAGAAGAAGATAATATATCCAGCTAAACATACTAACCAAATTACTTCAGACTAATAACGTATATTATATGCTCTTCTTGCCAGGTCTAGACGGCCTTAGCAACCTCAAAATGGATTTTTCAAACAGCAAAGTGTCAGTCGTGGGCTTTGTACGTCACTATGGCTTTTATTTTATTGTATTCATTTTTTTTTTTTCACATCAAATGTTTGAGTATTGGATCCAAGCTTTAAAAAACGGATGAGTATTGCTCCCACGTTGAAGCAGCATTTTTTCTCAAAATTAGCTCCAAAAATTAAGTATAATCCCCCCCCCCCACCTCCTGTAGCTGTATTGCATTGATGATAATTGCCAAACCCGTCCAGCAGCGGAGTCCAGCATACTAATATATTAGTCTCTGAGTCACTCATTGTAACCAGGAGAGAACTGGGCCAGACTGGAGCCCACAGGGCGGCTCTAACAATCTTCTCTGTGCCTAACTGGATGCTAGGCGATGTGTTCTAGAGATCTGAATCATATTCAGATAGATTCTTCAGTTAACGTTGTTTTTTTATGAATACCTTAAGATTTTTGTGAATACGAAGTCAGATTCTTGAAACAAGATTTTTGTGAACACGAAGTCATATTCTTGAAACAATCTCCATAGGATAGTCTTAAGCAATTCTTGTTCCTTTCAAGCCCAAGAGCCCCAAAGGGTTAGGCAATACACAGGTTGGTTTTTGAAATCATAGAGATGAGAGAAACAGCCCCATTGTAAGCCTCGTTATTAACCACTTTATTTACAGAATGGAGGACACCTGTAAACAGGTGCATGGGTTACTTTTTTCTTTTGTTTTTCCTTCCACTGTTCTGTTAATTAAAAAAAAAAAGTATACTGTACAATTTTTTTTCATTATTTTTCCAGGAACAGATGGATCGTTTCACAGCCTGCATCAATGGACTGGAATAATTAAGGACAAGAGTAACACCTTCAGTCCGATGACGTATTTTGCTGTGTATTCTCGTTGCCTTCAGACGATTTTATTCAGCTGAGGTTGACTTAGGTTGTGATGGGGTTTATGGAACATATGTTTAACCCTGACATAAGTGATGGTTTATTCTGAGTTGAGGTGATTGTTTGAATCTGTCAAGGACACACACACACACACACACACACACACACACACACACACACACACACACACACACACACACACACACACACACACAGTACGTCCGGATACGAGGTGTTGAAAATCGTCTCTCCCTGGAAGACCTTCGACTGGATTCAACATAGACCCCTGCACATCCACCCCTTCCCCTTCACTGCCGCTAGGTCATATTTTATTCCTAACACCTCCTGACGATTTTATTTAATTTGGGATGGACGTGTCTTAAGGAAGGAGTCAGAGAAAACTACAATAAGATCTAACTCTCCTTCCGTTTCAACAGTCTCTCCAAAAAGGATATAAAATCGTGTGGAGACAGGAAGATGAAATATGGATGACCTCTTCTTATGTGAAGTGGGTAAGATAATAGGATAGTTGTTAGGTATATAAAATTCTTTTATATTATAACCAACGTGTTCTCTTTTTTGCTTTCCTAGAAGTGCATATTGATAAAGTAATTTTTCCACTTGCATACTTCTTCTTTGCTTATTATTAGATCCTAACTCACCCTTAGCTTACGACGGAAGAAAAGAGTTAGGGTGATAATAATGATGATGATTTCCCAGAATTCATTGTATTTTGTCAACTGAAATGTAGTAAAGAAGGGAGGTTCAATAACAATGAAAATAATAATAATAATAATAATAATAATATAATGATGATATGGGGAGAAGGATGAAGAATCCCCTGTACACACTACACAAATCTGTTAATTTCTTCATCTGCTCCTGTGTGTTACGTACCAGCCAGAACTAACTAATCACGTCCCTCATTCTAATGGTGTTCCATATTTCCAAACGTATCTTCGCTACTTTTATACAATTTTACTCATCTGAAGGGGAGAAATAGGATTGGGAAGGGGCTAAGAAGACTGAATACAATTCCTCCACTACCAATGGTTTCTCTAAAGTTAACAAAATCGCTTAGATGTTAACAGGAACCAAGTAAAAAGAGTCGAGATTACACTGATGGAAAAAGATGAACTAAATCTGTGATAAATTTCTGGCCAAGAACACACATAAGGTAAACTATAATGGTCTGTCGATTACCACCTTGAATTTGTGTATGTGGCTGCTGCATTCTTCTGTTGTTTTGCTTGAAGGTTACCTTTGTGCTTTATCAAGTATAATCTTATTGCAACGTTCATGTGCGTATTATTTCCCTCATTAACTTAAGCTCTTATAAAAATTACTGAGAGTTCACGCGCCCTTGTGTGTGTGTGTGTGTGTGTGTGTGTGTGTGTGTGTGTGTGTGTGTGTGTGTCTGTGTGTCTGTGTAATAAGGTAAATCTTGCTGAGTTATGTATAGACACTTAGTTCAGAAATGAACAAGAGGACCTAAACACCAAGGAGCCATGACTTGTGCAGTATTACTAAAACTGACGATGACACTGTGGTCAAGTCATCAGTTTTGGAAAAAGAAAAATCTAATGCATATGTCAATGATACAATGTCTAACCATTCTGTGTTGCTGCTGAATGCACTTTGTAATGTGGGATCCAGGTTAGTCGCATCTAGCAGTTACAGTGTTCCATAATAGCTGTCAATAACTGAGGATTTGTTTGAAACTCCGCATAAAGTTTTAACCCCTCAGAACCAAGTAACTTATTTTGGGGGCTATTCTTCCTGCTACGAGACATTTATTACACTCATATGGTTTTCTCATACTGAAGCTCTTCATTGATGTTATGTGTAGGTTTTCCAGGTCAAAAAGTCATCTGAAACTTAATAAAATCTTCCGAAAATGGCCCCAAAAGAAAAAGGTGCATCCTCTCTCATGTGTTAACGATAGGTCTGTGAATATCCTTTGGAATGTCTTGCTCAAATGACTACAGATATAGAATGCTGAGTATAAGATACAATTGATATAGATGTCAAGTTCTCAATACACACCAGTGCTCAGTGATCCCTTCGTATCAGTACGCATAAGACACGATACAGGGAGACTGGGCGCAATGTAGGTATTATATAGGCATTATATAGCCATTAGTATACATCTCATAAACACAATGTACAGGATGTAGTGTCTGTTGGAGATGTACACAGCTTCTCACTAGGACTGTCAATTCACATAATGTCTATCCACAATCTTGTTGTCCAAAACCATCAAGAATCCTTAACATATGATGTTTTTCAAAAATCCTCGTAGTCCAGATGACCAAGAATTTCATGACGTATTCAAACACGTGGAGTAACCAGCCCTAGTCAGTTAGTCCACGTGAATGGAAATCTACTAGACACTACATCGCACACACATCCTCTCCAAGCTGTATATAATGTCAGAGAGATTCCCTTCAGATCAGAAAAGGAAGAGAAGGGCTTGAGAGAAGGCCTGACACTAGGATCATTAGAAGACTTGGCCGTCACGCTGCATTACGCTGTAATTCACTATTGATATAACTGTACAACAAACTCCGTAACCCAAGAGTGCTGTAACTCGCTTCGTTGAAACTACATCTCAGCACTTCATTCTAGCTGTCCTTGACGATCCACAATCGACTTCCCCATCTCCCTACAAGTACCTACGACCACGCTATTGAGATTAGTGGCAGTGGTAAACTACAACAAACTATGCCTTATGAGTTTACACAACGCTCATCGATATTAGTTTATATGTTCATCGATATATGCAGCAGACTACTCTCCTGAACCGCTACAATGGTAAACTACGATATCTACCTCACTACATTCGCTGAGAGTAGTGGCGAGCTGTAAACGATGCCGATTAACGTCTCAGTCAAAGCAGTCTACGGCTCCTCTATAAGGAACAATCAGCAATCAAACAAACACTTCAACAGTAACTCCACGATCTACGAGAAACAGTAGCAGTGATAAACTACATCTATCAACAACTCTACAAGCCTGCAAGTTAACCTCAACAAGTAAGGAAAATCAAACGCTGCAAGTGAAGAAGAAGAACAAGCAACAACAAGGAAAAGTTAGAAAGGAGGAAGTGAATCTGTACTTAGCTAACAGTGTTTACCCAGCATGGCGATGTATCAACACATCTGACTCCATTCCTTCCTCCTCCACTCTCCACCACCCTCCACCACGACCTCCATCTTCTCCATCATCTTCTCCACCACCACTACCAAAGCAAGGCAGCGATTCATTAGTGTCATTATTTGTTAAGCACAGCATAACATGTTAGTCAGCACCAAGTGCCTGACAACACCAGCCTGCCATACCGCACTGCCTGCCTGCCAGCCTGTCTGCTTACCCCAGTGACGACACCGAGCTCTGACACTGTCATAGCAGGACCCGGCCTACCTCAACCAAACCCTACCGAGTGAAGTGTGACATCTGACCTCCACCACCAGGAGAGGAGAACGAGTGTCTTGACCCCAGATGTAATCAACAATCAACAACACCTCTCTCGTCACACCACGATTGTATCTCCACCGCTGTTCTAGTGAGTTGATTTATTCTAACCAAGGTTGTATTAGTTAACACTTCACCACTTACATAACTATCCATAAAATACTAACACTTAGTTAACAAACCAAACAATTTTATATATATATATATATATATATATATATATATATATATATATATATATATATATATATATATATATATATATATATTCATCATCATAAATATTACAGTCTACACAGTGAGAGACAATTACACAATTTAAACTGACAGATGTGTTTTATAATTTTAATTTTATAAGCAATCAACAGAAAAGTAAAAAAATTATTTTGTGTGTAATCCCATTTTGCTAAGTAAAGTTCCACAATTAGTGCCTGAAGGATTAACATTAATACTGACAAATACCCTGACACAAACACCAGAAAACCATCAACAAAATATAAATTCCGAAACACTATCAGAGACAGAAGAACAAGCGGAAAACCAAACTCAGGAAACAAAACTTGCACGAGATAAAGAACAGCAAACAGATGCAATTTACTCTGAAACAATGATGATGACACTTGGTCAGAATTTTCAGATGTGGATAGTGAACTTTACAAAAATTTACCTCCAGTTTACCATAACTTAGACCACTGAGTTTTAAGGTCAGGAAAAACATATAAATTGCTTGTAAATGACGAGTGCAAGAAAAGCACTGTAAAGATGCCTAATGTAGATGCAGCAAGCACTAGTGCAGTACCTTCTTCACAGAATTCCAGTAATACTCCATTTCCAGCGTATATTTGTCATGAAGACAATGAACTACCAAAATTCTCTGGTACGGAAAAAGACAAGAGTGACATAAACACACTTACTGAACAGCGTTCGCAATATTTCATTGGGAGACACATTACAGATGTGAAAGGAAAAATAGCTGTTTTTTCAGCTAGAATAAAGCAAGAACGATGCCCAGCTGGCAATTTGCTCAGGTCAGACAAGCTGTTGAGAGCTTCAACATTTGAGCAATGTAAGACAGAATTTCTCAGGAAATTCTCTGCAGGCAAGAATTTTCTTGGTGGTATAACCCCAGAATTACACAAAATTGTAGACCTAACTTGCAAACACACTCAGGCTCAGATCTAGAGGAAATATCAGCAGATATTTCCACTGTTAAGACAACCTTGTTACCTAGCCTAGAAAACCAGACTGGGTCACAGATGATGGTAATATGTCACTAGTGCATGTCGTTGACACCACTGGCCACATATCAGTCCTATGCAAATTTTCCTGACAGGGTGTTAAAGATTGCCAAAACCATCCCTTATAATCCATGGATGTGTTTACTTGATTTCATTTGTGGGGTGGAATTAAACTGCATTAAAGCTGGTGTGACTGACACATCACAGGCCAACAGGACAGGGATCAAAGTGCCAGAAATCGTAGCAGGGATAAATAAGTCAAGTCCTGTCAAGGACCAGAGACAATCTCGTCCAGTTCAGAAACAAACACACGGTCAAGTTAGCTCAAGGACTTGTTCCCGCACACCAGGTACCAGGACGGTACAAAAGTGTGGCCAAAATCCTAGTAGACATCGATCGGCACAAAGACAAGCTAATAGAAGATCGCCTCGTAGGCTGAACTCGAGTATCACTCTCTGTTACTATTGCGCAAATCCTGGTTACACAAAATCGGAGTGTTGCATTTAATCGAACGAAGATAGGCAAAAGGGTTCGAAGCATACTGTAGACATCATAGGTACTCTGGTCACTGGACCTCAGAATGTAAAACAATAGAAAAATTGGTATCCATCTATAGGTCGGGGGGAAGGTCGTACCAGCACAAAAGACGACGACACATAAAACACCCAAATAAACAGTCAACATAGGAAGTCTCTTTGGAAACGAAAGTATTTTGGTCTCTGCTTAATGTGAGGAGGAAGATATTTCATTATTTTTGGATTCAGGCTCACCAATGAATTTAATAGTGCAAGATGAGTTAGAAAGAATTTTTAGAAATAGAAGAAAAGTGACGGTTTTGGAAAACTCAGACTTAAATTTATACACAACGGTGGATGGTAAAGAAATACCAGTTATTGGTATGATTGAGTTGAATATGAAATTCACAGAGATCACTAAATCATTCACTACCAGCTTTTACGTAGTAGAAAAATTATCAATTAGAGGAAATATGTTGCTTGGACTATATACAATGAGGACACAAAGTATACTGTAGTATTGATCCCACATTTCAATGGAATTCATTATGACAGGAATTCATAGAGGAAATTTCATCTCCTGATAATACATCCAGTAATTATAGGAAAACTAGCGTCACAAGAACTATTACACACAAAACCAAAATGGGGGAGTCTGACGTATAACTTCTCAAAGAAAATGGGCACGAAGACCAGCTGTCACAGGCCAACACCTACTCCTCACTCACCCACAATGCAATTGTGACTCGCTCACTCATCCAGCCAGCATTAATTATGATATAAATTTACCACCAAAATCATTCATGCAAGTTACGATTAAGAGTAAATTGAGAAATTGCAATATCATTGCATTAGAAGAGACGGTTAGAATAAATAGCCTTTTGATAGAAAGCACCTTTTGCTGGATGAATGACAAGGGTGAGACTAATGTCATTTTAGCTAACACCATGAATGGAGATGTGAAGATTAAATTAAGAAAGGAACTTGTATTTGTAAGTTAGAGATTTGCCCAGCTCCTATACGCGAAGTGACAGTAGCGGAAGCAATGAGCAGAGTAAACTTGTCAGAAAGAGATTGCATAAAGGAGCATTTGGTTTGCTCAGATAATTATGATGTGAAAAATGATTTACTAGATGTTCTGCAGAAACACTGACAGCCTGTTGCATTTCCTGGTGAAAACTTAGGGTGCACAAATCTAATCCAACATCATATTAACGTAAAACAGGATACACAGTCAGCGTACAGAGTTGCTCATTCACAACGTGCACTAGCAAAGCAGTATGTTGATGAAATGTTAAGTTTGGACATCATTGAACCTTCAGTATCCCAATGGAATGCACCACTTTTCTTTGTACCTAAACAAAACGGGGAAATGAGGGCAGTTGTTGATTATCGGAAACTTAATCAGGAAACCATTCCCGAACGTTTTCCAATGCCACTGTTAAGTGATGTCCTGCACAACATTGGACCAGAAAATATGGTCTTTTCTGCAATCGATTTATTAAGCGGCTATTACCAGATAGGCTCAGATGTAGAATCCCGCAAAATACACTGCTTTCTCTACAGACAGTGGGCATTATCAGTATAGGAGAATGCCGATGGGATTAAGGACAGCTCCAGGCACATTCCAGTGTTGAATGAATAGCATATTGGCTGGAATATTAGGCGACAGTATATTCCAGTGATGAATGAATAGCATATTGGCTGGAATATTAGGCGACAGTATATTCCAGTGATGAATGAATAGCATATTGGCTGGAATATTAGGCGACAGTATATTTATCTACCTGGACGACATCATAATTGCAACACACAGTAGAAGAACATCTACAGAAATTAGACCAGCTCCTACACAAGTTACCCAAAGCAGGTTTAAAAATTAAGCTGTCTAAACGTAAATTTTTCTCTTAGGAAATAAAATTCTTAGGCCACAGACTAGATGCACAGGGAATCGACACTTCAGAGGACAAAATACAAGCAGTACGGGATTTTCCTGAACCCACAAATGTGGATGAAGTAAGACAATTTTTAGGGCTCGCCAGGTACTACCGGGCATTTATACAACAATTCTCTCACATAGCCCAACCCTTATTTCTCCTACTGAAAAAACAAGCGGTATTTCAGTGGCGAGAGGAACAAATGAATGCATTTAATGAATTAAAAGATAAACTTACATGTGCACCTTGCTTGGCTTTTCCTAACTTCACAAAACCAGTCATAATTTGCACTGATGCCTCCCTCAAAGGTTTAGGTGCCGTATTGATGCAAGATGATAAACGAGGTAAATACCAAACCATTGCTTTTACCAGAAGACAAATAAAAGGAGCAGAGAAAAATTACTGTACAACAGACTTAGACACCCTAGTGGTAGTATTTGCTCTACAGAAATTTCGTGACCTCATGTACGGATACGAAATTCACCTATACACAGACCACAAGCCTCTCGTGGGCATGTTCCAAGAAAAACTCTCTGGGAGGAATGCACGATGGAAATATAAAATCCAGAATTACAATGTAAATAATCACTACATAGAAGGTAAAGTAAGTTTGGCACCAGATGCCTAATCACAAACTCCGTTAGCCCATGTCGCTACAATAAGTCCACGGGAATCACTTTCCAACAATGATTAAACGATCCCCACAAATCAAGAATGCTCACAGGCACAAAGACAGGACCCAGTATGGTCTAAAGTAATATATCATCTCGAGTCAAACAGTGATGTACCATTAACCAAGTTACATGTACTACTTAAACAATTCACAGTGGTAAACAATGCCTTATATAGGGTAAATCCAGGACAAGCCAATCATAGACAAAATATTAGGCAGTTACTTATTCCTAGTACAATGATACCTCACATTTTAAGGGTAATACACGATAGTCCACATGCAGGGCATCCTGGCAAGGACAGGACAGTCAGACAGGCCCGGATGTCGTATTATTGGCCAACTTTGCACAAAGACATACATAATCACATACACAAATGTGAGTCATGTGCGAAACATAAAGGTTACGCAATATCACCTGCACCTATAGGACAATATCCTGTACCTAGACAACCGTGGAACATTGCTGCTGTTGATTTACTTAAATTACCCTTAACTACCATTACAATGTATATATTTTTGTTGCTGCTGATCATTTCTCACAATGTATGATCTTGGTCCCAATTAAGGATAAAACAGCAGAAACAGTTGCACAGGTATTCATTGATTGTGTGATCTGTAGGTTCACCACACCAACGGTGCTAATAAGCGACAATGGCGATGAAATTAACTCTGAAATTTTGCAAGAAATATGTAAACAATACAATATAAACAAGGTTAATATATCGACCTACCATCCAGCTTCCAATGGACTGGTGGAAAGGCAGAATAAAAAAATATCAGATGTACTACGGCACATTCTCAATGAAAATTACGCAGACTGGGATGATTGGATCCCCAGTGTTGAAGCAACACTCAATTGCGCAATTAATAAATCAATAGGAGATACATCTCATTTTATCATTTACGGGTCAGACAAACGTCTCCCTTACGAGACGTTAGAAGGCAAGCAGATTCCCATATATAATTATGACGATTATCCTAAACTTCGCTTAGGCGAATCTCAAGAAATGCACACAAAGGTAAAGAAACAATTAACGATGTCCAAGGAAGAAATGACAGAATCATTTAATAAGAAGGCAAAAGAATCAAACATCAGAATAGGTGATATCGTCTACAGCCTCACTCACACTAGAAGCAACAAACTGTCACCGAAATTTGAAGGTCCATACAGGATTATCAAGAGAATAGCCAATAAGGTAGTGATTAATTCACTATTGAGTGACGAAGAAAAAGAAATACATATTGATCACTTAGAAAAGATCTCAAGAAATTTAGCTTGCAACTGTAAAACATCGGAGACGACCGAAAACCTTAGTACACACCTTGAAAATAAGCCTGAAACGATTAACACATATCTCAACAAATTGCGGTCGCATACCAAACAAACATAAGTGCAACCAATAAAGCTCTCACCATTACAAGGCATTTGCATGACATAGGAATCGATTTAGACTCCTTTTATAGGTAATAGGATTAAACAGGTCAAGACATCTGTAGTTATCATCATCACTATCATCACCCTTAGCATAACTTGCTAACAACAGTGGATTAGATATCTAATACAGTTGTTCTTTCAGTAGGTAAAGATGAGGCGAATAATTCCATGGATCATGTTCTTGTTGATATCAAGATCACCTCACTTACATCCTGAACATGTAGTCCGACAAGGGTGCCTGATCTCCCCAACAGCCTCAACGGCAATAGTACAGGATATAATAAGTACAGAAATTAGTTTGGACGTACTGCAAGACATACCAATAACGTTACAGAAAATATCAGGACCACTTAGAACTCTGGAAGCGGTATTAACACACCCTTCTTCAAATGATCACCCCACAGAGGAAGTAGCCGAATTAATTCAATTAACTGACTGGAAGCCAGAACAGGCTAAGCACGTAATGACCACCATGATCCAGGACATCCCATCAGCAGGGAGCAACACACTTTGGGCAAGAAACGACATCACAAATACACGTAACAGACGCGGTTTGTTCGACCTACGTGGAGCGATTTTAGGCAACACATTTGGACTAGCTACATAAAATGATCTAAAGGAAATAAAAAAAACAAATTTAACAAAATTGCACAAATTCTCTCATACCAACATAAGTTGGCTGATACTCAGAACACCTTAATGCTGACGATTGTAAAGAACATAGGGAAGGCAGAAGCATCAACTCTAGGAATTGTGGAGGAAGTAAATGCACTAGAAGGTAACAATACACTATTGCAACACCTCTCTGTGATCACAGAACATAATGACATAATAATACTACAGTTAGACAATACTAGAGCTCAGTATCAATCTTTCATGAAAGGAATTGCTAATGCTGGTAACGGAAGGATCACCATTAATTTACCACACATTCAGAACCTCCGGCAAATACTTAGTGAAAGCACACATAAGCACGGTTTGAAACCTTTGTTTGAAGAAAGAAATCTGATCTTATATTATCCATATTTGGAAGCAACGCTCACAACAACATCGATAGTAGTTCATGTACCGTCTGTAACAGATAATTTTTTCACAGTCTATCAAGTATACCCTTTTCCTTCTAAGTCACCATCAACATCAAAACAGAAGTCATCATGGTCTCCAAGACACGCCGTCACTTTCACTAGTGAAACAACAATTGAACACAAATGTCGCACATCCTTTCATGCATTTCACCTTTGTCCTCCGTTCATCTTCACGTTTCAGCCCTGTGAAATGGCTATCATAAAAGATCCTGACATCCCTCATCATTGTAACTTCACATTTGCTCCAGATAAACACATCCATCATCAAAGCATTGGACATTCACAGGTCTTCTACTTCACTCAAAATACATCAGTTTTTGTGACTTGCCCAGACACACCTCCAGCCCATACATCAGCATCTGGTTTATACATCTCACCAGATTACTGTGCAGTTCTGAGACCAACATTATCCACCTTGCCACCTAAAAACCATTATGCCTTTCTCAACCACACACAAGTACTTCCAGCCATTACCTAGGATGAACTTAAATATAAGTGCACACATTCAGTTGACTTCACCCAAGTATATCACCATGCAACTAATAAATCAGACAATACAACCTTCGGAAGAATACAGTAGGATTATGTTTAACCCATATTATGTATACAGCCCAGCTCCAGTCATATGTGTAATTTTCTCCATCATATTTGCTGTATTAATTTTGGCCATGCACAGAACGCAAGCAAGGATTGCTAACCTGGAATCAGTGTTTAAAAACTGTTCTGTACAAGTAAGACAACCTGAGTAAATATTGTATCATCTAAAGCCTTGTCTCATCACTACCCCTGTCTTGGTTAAGCTCAGATAGAACAACCATTCATTCTCACCACCGATGCCAGTAACACCCATGTTGGCAGAGTCCTCAGTCAGATTCAATCGAACGGGACTAACAAACCGGTCGGGTATTTCTCTAAAAAGTTGAACCCCTGTGAGACTCGATATTCAGCGACACATAAAGAGGCACTAGCTGTAGTTCTTGTGTGTCATAATTTCCATCATTATCTGTGGGGTGCTCGTTACACTGTAATAACTGACCAACAACCTCTCAATAGTATATTCAAACGGAAGACTAAATCACCTCGAATGAACTGATGGATACTAGAAATGCGAGAATATATTTATAACATTCAGTATCTCAAAGGTAAGAATAACTTTGTAGTGGACCAGCTGTCACGCCCAGTTTGAGTAGTAGTCCGTCCACCTGAAGCCATCTGGCTCGGGTTAGATCAAGAACAATTGAAGGCCTGCCAAAGAGACGAACCCGTGTGGGATGAACTGGCGCGATATCTTGAGGGTGGACCAGTCCTGACCAAACGACTGCCCAAGGCTACTTTAGATTAGTTTGCTCCCGTAGATGAAGTTCTATATTTTGTGAAGGAGAAAGCAGATGGAAGCCTGCATTACAATCTCATAGTCCTCGTGTGCTATTATACAAGTGCTCCAACATGCACATGGATTGTCAGGACATCTTGGGCAAAAGAAAACTATCAAGAAGGCAGAGGAGTTATACTATTGGCAGAATCTCAAGGTTGATGTATGTGAATATGTTGAAAAGTGCATTACTTGTCAAAGATTCAAAGGGGACACTGGATTGCAGCAACAGTGGAAAGAACTGCCTCCAGTGAATAACCCATTGGAGACGATTGGAATAGATCTTACTGATATGGTTGCTGGAATCCAGGGTTACCGATATGTCCTTACAGTAATAGATCATTACGGTCACTTTGTTAGGTTCTTCCACCTAAAGACCAACAATTCTACACACATAACAGACAAACTCTGGCAATATGTGGGAGATTATGGATCACCTCAGAGTATTGTCCTGGATAACAGAGGCGAATTCACCAGTAGAGACTTCCACACATTCTGCCAGCAACATCAAATTATTTTATAATACTCAACCCCTTACCATCCTCAAGGCAAGGGTATAACAGAGAGGATGCACCATACCCTCAAGTCGGTCCTCTCTGTCCTATGTCGAGGACACCCCTTTCGTTGGCCCCAACTGCTTCAACCATGTCAGATTGTCACTTCAGTGGGACAGTAGCCATACTTCACGTTCTTCTCCCGCCATCCTCCCAGACTGGTGAATGCACAACTTCCCTTGATCGACTGCAAAAAAGACGAGTTGGCCACTGCGCACACTCTCATCAAGGAAACTCACCAGAACATGGCATGCCGGTACCGAGACGTGGCAAATAGGAGAAGGAAGAATCAGTCTGTCGGTGTGAGAAGCTTGGTATGGGTCAAAAAGGAAATAGTGGTGCCAGGTACATGTCGGAAGTTAAATGTGATGTGGGATGGTCCCTATCGTGTAGTGGAAATGTTGGATGGCAGTGTACATATAGTGGAGAATGTCTTTACTGGAAAACGAATACAGAGAGCTGCCGAGCACGTGGAATCTTATCATGGTAGTGAAGAGTGGCTGTTGGAACCCCTAGAAATTGCCTTTACACCTGACCTGGTAGATGAACAATTACAGCCTCATGAAAGACGGCCTCCTCACTGACTCATTCAGGAATGTTGATAAGTCTGTGAGGGCTAAAGAGTGTAACGGTTTATGGAATGGATAAGGAAGTGTGTGCAGGTCGGACTGGCTGACAAATGACTGCAAAGTGCTATAGTTTCAGGGAGAGAGAAAGAGGTTGAGATGGGCTTAGCCCAGTTCAATGGAGATACTACGAGAACTTGACTTCGACGGGCCGAGCGTGCCTACCCCTCACATTACAGTTGACACGGCCGAGAGTGTGGTTGCGAGTTCAGGACCTGTCAAGCGCTCATCAGTCACTAGGTGGAAGGCTGGAAACGAAAGTACTGAATGGAAGTAGTGTGAGTGAGACTGAGTGACAGCAAGTGTGAATGGGAAGCGCCCCTGTGACGATCTCGGCAATGAGAATACGAGTCCACCCAGCTAGGTGACTATGCCATTACTTAGGCAGAAGGTTAACTGGGGTTTCTCTTCTCCACTGGATATATTATTCCTTGTTAATTCATTAGTAACATGAAGCGACCCCCTGGGGTACGCAGTGTATTATGTGGACTGATAGGTGCCACTTATCGTGGGGGGAGTGTCAAAGAAAGGTGTGTTTGAAAGGGGACTCACAGTCAAGTCGGTAAGTCTGTCCCATCCGCACATGCATCCTTGGAACGTGTATTAGTGCTTGTGTTGAAAAGACTCCGATGCTGAAAATTTGTTTCTCGGAGGAGGGACCCGTGTAGTGCCAATAAGTTAGGTTAATATATAATATAATTGTAACTTAGATGTAAGGTAGTTGTAATTTAGTAATTAAGAACAATTTAGTATAAGTGTGAATAATTATAATCTAGTATAAGTGTATTATAAGTATAAAATAAGAATGCTTTTTGTATTGTAGAGATAACCATCTGTGTATTATGTAATTCGCATTATTACGTCAGCCGACCACATTGCCTCATCCCCTCCATACGCACTCCCTCCTCCCCACCATATACACTCCCTCCTTCCCTCCATAAATCACGCGGATAGCGGAGTTGACGAACTTTTAAATTGGCTTTATCTTCATAACCTCTTATTTGAGTAAATTCAAAGATATCTCTCGGTCTCAATTCAGTTTAGTGTTAGAAATGCTAATTGAGAAAGTGCCAGAAGGGGAGAAACAGTTCATAATATTCTATATATTTAGTTACCTCGAAATATCGATCATTGTACATTCCCACACTTGGTTACTCTGACAAAATAGCATCCGTACATCATTACGAAGGCTTGATATTTAGTGATGTTATCATTCTCGGTACTACTCAAATTTTATCCGTGGTCGTGTAATCTTGGTGAGATACGATAAGCTCTAAAGAAGTCGATTCCCAAAAGGGTAATATGAGACATACTTCTAAACGTGAAAGCTGTAACCGGAAGTTAACATCCTGGAATGCATTCGGACCAGTTCTCCAAGCTTATATAAGGGCAGGGCACGCGTTGTGTGCGTGACTCAACCACTGCTTTTCGTCTGGTCCACAGATTATAACATCAAATCAAGTCATAATCTGCCAATGCGTCACCACACTTACATACACTCCCCCTCCCCCATTCATTGTGTTTGGCAAAAATCCAAATCGTTGTACCTTAACCTCAGTCGAGTTTCTGTATCATAAGTCACAAGGGAAATAATGTAATCGAAGTGTATTTCATTATTCTAAAAATGTAATATGATTCTCGGAAGTTGTGTTAATATTGAATTAGGTTATTTTGGGTTTTACCATTAATTGAATTGAGTGTTATGATTAAGTCTTATCACTGAAGTGAAAGTGTTATTGTAGGAGAGTGGTGTAGGATGTATTATTAAGTGGTCTTTAAATCGTTTTGGTATAGTCCCTCCTCGACTCCTTCAGTGGCCAAGGAGAACGACATCGACTCATAACTTGTATGGTCCTTCTGTTCCAAGTGGTATTAGATCAATGTTAACTAGGGAAGTGCGTGCATGGATTTAAGCATTTATGTAATTTTGGGTAAGATTAAAATCAATGTTATACTCTTTAAATTCGGGTTTCCAACTACCCTTCTTTGATGGCTAAGTATGGGGCAGCCTGCAAGGTGTACTAGGGAGAATAATAACTCGAGAACCTAAGTCTACTTAAATTCATGTTAACCCATTCAGTATGAAATCTGATCCTACAGTTTGGACATAAGTCGGGTAAGTCATTGGTATCTATTTTGGAGTAAAAGGGACGTAAAACACCCCAGTTGTTTTGGATTTACATAGGAAACAGGCTCAGTAATTTAATGGCAGCCCCGTTGGAAAGTAAGCAGTGTTGTGCTCAAGGTCAGTTCAGTGACTGCTAGCCATAAAGAATATCATGCTACCACACCTACCATCCTCCATAAATTATAATACTGCCTTAAATTGAACTAAGATGAAGTGGCACAGAAATTTCACCTGATACTAAATTCCCATTACCAACTGCCACCCTTGTAATTTCAAAATTAAATTCAATGAGCATCATGGTAATTTACACTCCAACACTAAGGGGTGGTATAAGAAACTGTTGTAAGAGGAGAGATTGTAGTGGCATCAAGTTTTGTGGGATTAGAATAATCATGACATTACTCTGGTGTCTTAATAGTGAGATATAATTAAAATTCTAAAGCAATACACTGGTATTAGCAGTGGTATTCATTAAAATTCTCGGTAGTACACTGGTGGCCAGTGAGTTATACATAAAAATCCCAACCAATACACTGGTGGATTATGATAGGATATATATACTGTATATTAAATTCTTTTCAATAAACTGGTGGGAGCAGTGAGATAATAAATCTTCTCAGTAACTAAAGTGCACTAGAGGTCCGCCTATCCTATATCGTTAACAGTCCAAGCAACATGCTAAAAGCATCTCCAGTAGGCTATAGCCAGATTCCTCGATTGTTGGAAATCTCGAGTGTAGAACTAAGAGTATATCAAGCCCCTGGAGCAAGCAAAAACATTTTTCTCAGATCATCGTATGAACAGGGTGGATCCCCCTTCCTCTATTTGTTAAGAGTAGATACAGTACTGCCAGTTGTAGACCTAAGTCTGAGGAAAGGGAGGATGAGCGATCAGTGAGGGATAGAATAGCTATAGAGCTAGAAGAGATGGAGCCACCACTACTCCTTGCCGCCCCTTTTCAGTCATCACATTCAACCCCTCACTTGTTCACTATAATAAAGGAGAAGGTTCACACTGAGCCCCAGGATATTCCGATCCTGGAACTTCGCCAGTTGCAAGGACTCAATGCAATGGCCAGATTAGAAATGTTCTTGGAACTTATGGAACAATGCAACCCAAACGATTCCACCTGCATGCAAATCGCTAAGAGTAGGGTCGGTTCAGATTTAGCCATATTCATACACAACTATCAAAGGAACCATTGAGCAAATTCCTGGCTAACACTTAAACACCTTCTTAGGACAGAGTTTGCAATAGAGGTCAGTGTCGATCGAGCATGGAAGGAGTTGGAGTTAATGAGCTACGACTGGGGAAAATCACCCTAGGCTTTCACCCATAGGTTCATTTGTCAACACACAGTAATTGAATCAAAGTTCCCTAATGAGAAATTTCCTAATCGAGACCGACGAATAACGAAGAAGCCGTGGTATGGCTTACCTTCTGCTTCATGTGAGAAGTTGGATTTCTAGATGATGAGTACCCATTGCGCAAATTCCTGGACCGAATTGAACATGAACGACAGTTACTAGAAGAGAAACATTCCCCTCAAATCAATCCAGTACCGGTGAAGGATAATAGTAACAGGGAAAAGACCGACACACGTTCCACTCCCTCCATTCCTGAAGGCCTGGCCAGTAATATGAGTATGGTGGAAACTAAGAACGAAATGGAAGAACTGAGCGCTCAAGTGTGGGAAGTGAAAAGAAATCTAGAGTGCGTGAGTAAGAGGCAAGTGAGTGATAGGGAAACCCACCGCCGAAAATATTGTAGTCACTGCCGAGCAACGTCCCACACTCTGCAAGAGTGCTGGCGAAGACCCCCACCTGGTTGTTGTTTTGACTGTCGAAGGCCCAGATGTTGTTGGGGAAACCGTGGGTGCCCTGGACGTAAGCAGGAAGCCTCAACCCAGACTAATCCCAACTAAAACATTTCCCAGAACCCTTGTCCGAGAACATGACTAGCTAGTGGTCATACCTCTCCCACCATTAGTATCATTACCAATGGGAAGGTGATAGAGGCACTAATTGATGCAGGCAGCAGTTACACTCTACCAAAAGAATTGATTGCCAAGCAAATAAGAGATATAAATTCATGGCGAAACCCTCCTCCATTCCAAGGAGTAACAGGTGTGCCTTTGAGAATTTTAGAAATACTGTGGACTGAAATTGGGGTCGGTGACGTAAAAACTCACAAACAAACAGTGGTTCCGGTAGTACCTAACTCGTACATCAGTGCTGACCTACTCCTTGGGTGTGACGTACTGAGTGAAACCCCTCTTATTTGGAATGATGAAAAGAGAGTCATGGAATGAGGAAACACCTCTTATGTAGTAAATCACATGCTTTGCCAAAAGAACAAAGTTGAAAGAGTAAGGGTAAACCCTGTAGTGGTCACAAATCCGTCACAACTTTTTACTCAGATCAATCTCCTTATGGTGGAAAAGCTCAGTCCCTAGCAGTAAATATTTGTGCCCATTCATGTAAGAGAAGACCCAGGTACTAACTTGATTGTTCACCTGCAAGCCAAATTCAGTCATAACAGTCACCCCTATGTAAGTTCAGAAACCAAAGAGCACGTTTGGTCTTAAAGATGTTACCTTTCTGGGTCACAGAATCTCTGCAAACGGAGGCAAACCCAACCCAAACAATTTAGAGGTGATCGCGAGATGAAAGCACCCACTACAGTGAAAGAAGTACGTCGTTTCCTAGGTATGTGTGGCTCCTATAGAAAGCATATCCCTTCCTTTGCTAGAATTGCTGTACCTCTCACCAACTTAACTAAATCTCGAGTAACGTTTATCTGGATGGATGAATGTCAGAAAGCTTTTGAACATATAAAGTCTTGTCTTATCAATACTCCTGTCTTGATTAAAGCTCAGATAGAACAACCATTCATTCTCACCACCGATGCCAGTAACACCGATGTTGGCAAAGTCCTGAGTCAGATTCAATCGGACGGAACTAACAAACCGGTCGGGTATTTCTCTAAAAAGTTGAACCCCTGTGAGGCTCGATATTCAGCGACACATAAAGAGGCGCTGGCTGTAGTTCTTGTGTGTCATAATTTCCATCATTATCTGTGGGGTGCTCGTTTCACTGTAGTAACTGACCAACAACCTCTCAATAGTATATTGAAACGGAAGACTAAATCACCTCGAATGAACTGGTGGATACTAGAAATGCGAGAATATAGTTATAACATTCAGTATCTCAAAGGTAAGAACAACTTTGTAGTGGACCAGCTGTCACGCCCAGTTTGAGTAGTAGTCCGTCCACCTAAAGCCACCTGGCTTGGGTTAGATCAAGAACAAATGAGGGCCTGCCAAAGAGACGAATCCATGTGGGATGAACTGGCGCGATATCTTGAGGGTGGAGCAGTCCTGACCAAATGACTGCCCAAGGCTACTTTAGATTAGTTTGCTCTCATAGATGAGGTTCTATGTTTTGTGAAAGAGAAGGTAGATGGAAGCCTGCATTACAGTCGTATAGTCCCTAGTGCATTAGTTAAGCAAGTGCTCCAACATGCACATGAATTGTCAGGATATCTCGGGCAGAAGAAAACTATCAAGAAGGACGAGGCGTTATACTATTGGCAGAATCTCAAGGTTGATGTATGTGAATATGTTGAAAAGTGCATTACTTGTCAAAGATTCAAAGGGGACACTGTAGTGCAGCAACAGTGGAAAGAACTACCTCCAGTGAATAACCCATTGGAGAAGATTGGAATAGATCTAACTGAAATGGTTGCTGGAATCAGTAATAGATCATTACAGTTACTTTGTTAGGGTCTTCCCCCTAAAGACCAAAAACTCTACACACATAACAAACTTTGGAAATACGTGGCAGATTATGGATCACCTCAGGGTACTGTCCTGGATAACAGGTGAATTCACCAGTAGAGACTTCCACAAATTCTTCCAGCAACATCAAATTACTTTATACTACACAACCCCTTACCATCCTCAAGGCAACGGTATAACAGAGAGGATGCACCGTACCCTCAAGTCGGTCCTCTATGTCTTATGTCAAGGACTCCTCCTTCATTGGGCCAAATTGTTTCAACCATGTCAGAGTGTCATGAATCAAGTTATTCACACCTCAGTGGGACAGCAGCCATACTTCGTGTTCTTCTCCAGCCATCCCCAGACTGGTGAAGGCACGACTTCCCTCAATTGACGGCAAATAAGACAATTTGGCCACTGCGCACACTCTCATCAAGGAAAGTCACCAGAAGATGGCACGCCGGTACCGAGACGTGGCAAATAGGAGAAGGATGAATCAGACTGTCGGTATGAGAAGCTTGGTATGGGTAAAAAAGGAAACAGTGGTGCCAGGTACATGTTGGAAGTTAAATGTGAAGTGGGATGGTCCCTATCGTGTAGTGGAAATGTTGTTGGACGGCAGTGTATATATAGTGGAGAATGTCTTTACTGGAAAACGAATACAGAGAGGCGCTGGGCACGCGAAACCTTATCATGGTAGTGAAGAGTGGCTGTTAGAACCCCTAGAAAGTGCCTATACACCTGACCCGGTAGATGAACAATTACAGCCCCATGAAAGACAGCCTCCTCACCGACTCACTGAGGAATGTTGATAAGTCTGTGAGGGCTAAAGAGTGTAACGGTTTATGGAATGGATAAGGAAGTATGTGCAGGTCGGACTGGCTGACAATTGATTGCGAAGTGCTATAGTTTCAGAGAGAGAGAAAGAGGTTGAGATGGTTCAGTGGAGATACTAAGAGAACTTGGCTTCGTGGGGCCGAGACTTAAGGACCTGTCAAGCGCTCGTCAGTCATTAGGTGGAAGTCTGGAAACGAAAGTACTGAATGGAAGTAGTGTGAGTGAGACTGAGTGACAGCAAGTGTGAATGGGAAGCGCCCCTGTGACGATCTTGGCAATGAGAGTACAAGTCCACCCAGCTAGGTGACTATGCCATTACTTAGACAGGAGGTTAACTGGGGTTTCTCTTCTCCATTGGATATATTTTTCTTTGTAAATTCATTAGTGATATGAAGTGGCCCCCCGGGGTACGCAGTGTCTCATGTGGACCGATATGTGCCACTTATTGTGGGAGAGTGTCAAAGAAAGGTGTGTTAGGGAGACTCGCAGTCTTGTCGGTAAGCCTGTCCCGTCCACACACGGATCCTTGGAACGTGTATTAGTGCTTGTGTTGAAAAGACTCTGATGGTGAACATTTGCTTCCCCGAGGAGGGACCCGTGTAGTGCCAGTAAGTTAGGTTAAGATATAATATAATTGTAACTTAGATGTAGGTAGTTGTAATTTAGTAATTAAGAATACTTTAGTATAAGTGTGAATAATTATAATCTAGTATAAGTGCAGTATAAGTAAAAAAAAAAAAAGAATGATTTTTGTATTGTAGAGATAAGTTAAAAGTGAATATCTGTGTATTATGTAATTCGCATTATTGCGTCAGCCGACCACATTGCCTCCTCCCCTCCATACACATTCCCTCCTCCCCTCCATACGCACTCCCTCCTCCCCTCTATAAATCACGCGGGTAGCGGAGTTGACGAACTTTTAAATTGGCATCTTCATAACCTCTTATTTGAGTAAATTCAAAGATATCTCTCGGTCTCAATTCAATTTAGTGTTAGAAATGCTAATTGAGAAAGTGCCAGAAGGGGAGAAACAGTTCATAATATTCTATATATTTAGTTACCTCGAAATATCGATCATTGTACATTCTCACACTTGGGTACTCTGACAAAATAGCATCCGAACATCATTACGAAGGCTTGATATAAAGTGATGTTATCTTTCTTGATACTACTCAAATTTTCTCCATGATCGTGTAATCTTGGTGAGATACGATAAGCTCCAAAGAAGTCGATTCCCAAAAGGATAATATGAGACATACTTGTTAACGTGAAAGCTGTAACCGGAAGTTACCATCCTGGAATGCATTCGGACCAGTTCTCCAAGCTTATATAAGGGCAGGGCACGCGTTGTGTTCGTGACTCAACCACTGCTTTTCATTTGCTCCACAGATTTTAACATGAAATCAAATCGTAATCTGCCAATGCGTCACCACACTTACATACACTCCCCCTCCCCCATTCATTGTGTTTGGCAAAAATCTAAATCATTGTACCTTAACCTCAGTCGAATTTCTGTATCATAAGTCACAAGGAAAATAATGTAATCGAAGTGTATTTCATTAGCCTAAAAATGTAATATGATTCTCGGAAGTTGTGTAAATATTGAATTCAGTCATTTTGGGTTTTACCATTAATTGAATTGAGTGTTATGCTTAAGTCTCATCATTGATGTGAAAGTGTTATTGTAGGAGAGTGGTGTAGGATGTATTATTAAGTGGTCTTTAAATCGTTTTGGTATAGTCCCTCCTCGACTCCTTCAGTGGCCAAGGAGAACGACATGGACTCATAACTTGTATGGTCCTTCTGTGTCCAAGTGGTATTAGATCAATGTTAACTAGGGAAGTGCGTGCATGGATTTAAGCATTTATCTAATTTTGGGTAAGATTAAAATCAATGTTATACTCTTTAAATTCGGGTTTCCAACTACCCTTCTTTGATGGCTAAGTATGGGGCAGCCTGCAAGGTGTACTAGGGAGAATAACAACTCGAGAACCTAAGCCTACTTAAATTCATGCTAACCCATTCAGTATGAAATCTGATCCTACAGTTTGGACATAAGTCGGGTAAGTCATTGGTATCTATTTCAGAGTACAAGGGACGTAAAACACCCCAGTTGTTTTGGGTTTACACAGAAAACAGGCTCTGTAATTTAATGGCAGCCCCATTGGAAAGTAAGCAGTGTTGTGCTCAAGGTCAGTTCAGTGACTGCTAGCCATAAAGAATATCACGCTACCACACCTACCATCCTCCATAAATTCTAATACAGCCTTAAACTGAACTAAGACGAACTGGCATAGAAACTTCACCTGATACTAAATTCCCATTACCAACTGCCACCCTTGTAATCTCGCCTTAAAATTCAATGCGCATCCTGGTGATTTACTCTCCAACACTAAGCAGTGATATAAGAAACTGTTGTAAGAGGAGATATTGAAGAGACATCAAGTTTTGTGGGATTAGAATAATCATAACATTACTCTGGTGTCTTAATAGTGAGATATAATTAAAATTCTAAAGCAATACACTGGTATTAGCAGTGGTATTCATTAAAATTCTCGGTAGTACACTGGTGGCCAGTACATAAAAATCCCTACCAATACACTGGTGGATTATGATGGGATATATATACTGTATATTCTTTTCAATACAATGGTGGCAGCGGTGGGATAATAAATCTTCTCTGTAACAAAAGTGCACTAGGGGCCCGCCTATCTTATATGGTTAACAGTCCAAGGATCATGCTAAAAGCATCTCTAGTAGGCTATAGCCAGATTCCTCGATTGTTGGAAATCCCGAGTGTAGAAATAAGAGTATATCAAGCCCCTGGAGCAAGGGCAAAAACATTTTTCTCAGATCATCGTATGAACAGGGTGGATCCCCCTTCCTCTATTTGTTAAGAGTAGATACCGTACTGCCAGCTGTAGACCTAAGCCTGAGGAAAGGGAGGATGAGCGATCAGTGAGGGATAGAATAGCAATAGAGCTAGAAGAGATGGAGCCCCCACTACTCCTTGCCGCCCCTTTTCAGTCATCACATTCAACCCCTCACTCGTTCACGATAATAAAGGAGAAGGTTCACACTGAGCCCCAGGATATTCCGATCCTGGAACTTCGCCAGTTGCAAGGACTCGATGCAATGGCCAGATTAGAAATATTCTTGGAACTCATTGAACAATGCAACCCAAACGATTCCACCCGCATGCAAATCGCTAAGAGGAGGGTCGGTTCAGATTTAGCCATATTCATACACAACTATCAAAGGAACCATTGAGCAAATTCCTGGCTAGCACTTAAACGCCTTCTTAGGGCGGAATTTGCAGTAGAGGTCAGTGTCGATCGAGCATGGAAGGAGTTGGAGTCAATGAGCTACAACTGGGGAGAATCACCCCATGCTTTCACCTATAGGTTCATTTGTCAACACACAGTAATTGAATCAAAGTTCCCTAATGAGAAATTTCCTAATCGAGACTGACGAATAACGAAGAAGCCGTGGTATGACTTACCTTCTGCTTCATGTGAGAAGCTGAAGAGATTTCTAGATGATGAGTACCCATTGCGCAAATTCCTGGACCGAATTGAACATGAACGACAGTTATTAGAAGAGAAACATTCCACTCAAATCAATCCAGTACTGGTGAAGGATAATAGTAACAGGGAATATACCGACACACGTTCCACTCCCTCCATTCCTGAAGGCCTGGCCAGTAATATGAGTATGGTGGAAACTAAGAATGAAATGGAAGAACTGAGTGCTCAAGTGTGGGAAATAAAAACAAATCTAGAGCGCGTGAGTAAGAGGCAGGTGAGTGATAGGGAAACCCACCGCCGAAAATATTGTAGTCACTGCTGAGCAACGTCCCACACTCTGCAAGAGTGCTGGTGGAGACCCCCACCTGGGTATTGTTTTGACTGTCGAAGGCCCAGATGTTGTTGGGGAAACCGTGGATGCCCTGGACGTAAGCAGGAAGCCTCAACCCAGACTAATCCCAACTAAAACATTTCCCAGAACCCTTGTCCGAGAACATGACTAGCCAGTGGTCATACCTCTCCCACCATTAGTATCATTACCAATGGGAAGGTGATAGAGGCACTAATTGATACAGGCAGCAGTTACACTCTATCAAAGGAATTGACTGACAAGCGAATAGGAGATATAAATTCAAGGCGAAACCCTCCTCAATTCCAAGGAGTAACAGGTGCGCCTTTGAGAATTTTAGAAATGCTGTGGACTGAAATTGGGGTCGGCGACGTATAAACTCACAAACAAACAGTGGTTCCCGGTAGTACCTAACTCGTACATCAGTGCTGACCTACTCCTTGGGTGTGACGTATTGAGTGAAACCCCTCTTATTTGGAATGTTGCAAAGAGAGTCATGGAATGGGGAGACACCTCTTATGTAATAAATCACATGCTTTGCCAAAAGAACAAAGTTGAAAGAGTAAGGGTAAACCTGTAGTGGTCACAAACCCGTCACAACTTTTTACTCAGATCAATCTCCTTATGGTGGAAAAGCTCAGTCCCTATCAGTAAATATTTGTGCACATTCATGTAAGAGAAGACCCAGGTACTAACTTGATTGTTCACCTGCAAGCCAAATTCAGTCATAACAGTCACCCCTATGTAAGTTCAGAAATCAAAGAGCACGTTTGGTCTTAAAGATGTTACCTTTCTGGGTCACAAAATCTCTGTAAACGGAAGCAAACCCAACCCAAACAGTGTAGAGGCGATCGCGAAGATAAAAGCACCCACTACAGTGAAAGAAGTACGTCGTTTCCTAGGTATGTGTGGCTCCTATAGAAAGCATATCCCCTCCTTTGCTAGAATTGCTGTACCTCTCACCAACCTAACTAAATCTCGAGTAACGTTTATCTGGAGAGATGAATGTCAGAATACTTTTGAACATATGAAGTCTTGTCTCATCAATACCCCTGTCTTGATTAAAGCTCAGATAGAACAACCATTCATTCTCACCACCGATGCCAGTAACACCGATGTTGGCAAAGTCCTGAGTCAGATTCAATCGCATGGAACTAACAAACCGGTCGGGTATTTCTCTAAAAAGTTGAACCCTTGTGAGACTCGATATTCAGCGACATATAAAGAGGCACTAGCTGTAGTTCTTGTGTGTCCTAATTTCCATCATTATCTGTGAACGACAGTTAGTAGAAGAGAGGCAGTCCCCTCAAATCAATGCGGTACCAGTGAAGGATAGTAGTAACAGGGAAAACACCGACACATGTTCCACTCCCTCCATTCCTGAAGGCCTGACCAGTAATATGAGTATGGTGGAAACTAAGAATGAAATGGGAGAACTGAGAGCTCAAGTGCAGGAAGTGAAAACATATGTAGCGCGCATGAGTAAGAGGCATGCGAATGATCAGGAATCCCCCCACTGAAAATATTGTAGTCACTGCCGAGCAACGTCCAAGACTCTGCAAGATTGCAGGCGGAAACCCTCACCTGGCTGTTGTTTTGACTGTCAAAGACCCGGATGTAGTTGTGGAAACCGTGGGTGCCCCAGACATAAACAGGAAGCCTCAACCCAGGCTAATCCCAACTCGAACATTTCCCAGGACCCTTGTCCGAGACCATGAGTAGTCGGTGGTCATACCTCTCCTACCATTATTATTATTGCTAATGGGAAGGTGGTAGAGGGACTAATTGATAAAGGCAACAGTTACTCGCTAATAAAAGAATCAACTGCCAAGCAAATAGGAGAGATAAATTCACGGCGAAACCCTCCTCAATTACAAGGAGTCACAGGGGCGCCTTTGAGAATTTTAGAAATGCTGTGGACTGAAATTGGGGTCAGTGACATAAAAACTCACAAACAGTGGTTTCCAGTAGTACCTAACTCGTACATCAATGCTGCCCTACTCCTTGGGTGTGACTTATTGAGTCAAGCCCCCCTTATTTGGAATGACGAAAGGAGAGTCATGGAATGGGGAGGCACCTCTTATGTAGTAAATCACATTTTTCGTCAGAAGAGTAAAGTTGAAAGAGTAAAGGTGAACACTGTAGTGGTCACAAATCCGTTGCAACTTTTTACTTAAATCAATCTCATTACGGTGGAAAAGCTCAGTCCCTACCAGTCCAACATTGTGCCCGTTCCTGTAAAAGAAGACTCAGATACTAACTTGATTGTTCACCCGCAAGCCAAATTCAGTCATAACAGTCACCCTTATCTAGTCCAAGTAAGTAGAAACCTCCATCCACGTACCGCTCACTAATGCTACTAAGTGGGAAAAGACATATAAGTAGGGCATGATTGTTGGGTCTTACGAGAAAATCAGCAACCCTCCCTGAAAAATTAACACCACCACCCAAATCCATAACGACCTACTGCTGCAAAATGATCAAGCGAGAGATAGTGGGAGGCATGAACAGAGGTTAAAAGAACTCATCGAGAGACAAAAGTGGCAAAATCTCACCAAGGCTCAGCATAAAGACCTGTCACAGTTAATACTCAGTCATGACCCCCTTTTCATCCTTGACGAGAAAGAGTTAGGCAATATCAGTGCCCCTCCGGTGAACATTATTAACCCGCGGCGTCCCGTGGACGTGATTCAACGTCCACACGTTTTGTCAATGCCTATCCCGTTCACATACTTAAACACAAATCAATTGCAAACTCCCTAATTTGCACAATTTTAAATTTTCCTAGTGATTTTTGGTACATATACACGGGACACCTTTCTCTACAAGATGCCAGGCAGGAACAATGCCTTACCCAGCATGACCTCACCCCCCCCCTGCACGCCATTGTCTCAGTAATTCACCTATTGCCAGTGACCTGGCAAGTAAAGCCATGTCATGCCACGGTACGAAATTCAGGACCAGATTGATTCCCCAATCGATGACAATGTGGAGAACAAACTTTACATAGCATTATAGTTAGAAACAGTCAGAAATGATGATCTGGTAATGTCACCAAATAGGGTCAGGTATGTTGATGTGTTTCATGAGTGAAACAATGCTTATATTGCCTAGATTACTGTGTGAAAACCAATATTCTCTAGTACTACTTATATATTAGTACCAAATAAATAAATAAATACCGTTTATGAGTGGTGTGGAATTGTTACACTCCCATAGAACTCGTTTTCTTTGGAGCCAGCCTCATAGAAAACACAGTAAGGTGAGGAGATACTGGTACCTGAATCGAGTATTTTAAACCTCAGGTGAGCGATTTCTCTATGATTTTTCGATGTTTCTCACCAAAAGTGGAGGTTTGAGCCAAAAAAAATTTTTTTCCAAAAATGGTAGGGATTGGGGGGAGTCAGTGGTGGAAACGTGGTCGGGATGGGGCAGGTTAAGGTGGCTGACCTCCAGCCCAGTCGTGGACCAATGTACCGTTACCCCCAGCAAGCCAAGCAGATTATTTCGGACATGTTTCAAGACATGGAATATCGGGAGATCATTGAACGATCAACAGTGGCCTGGTTGTCACCTACAGTACTAGTGAATAAACCCGATGGGAGCAAACGGATGTCCATAGACTACCGATATGTCAACAGACATCTCGCTACTGACATTTATCCTCTTCCTCAGTTGGAAGAATTAGTGGAACAAGGTGCCGGTCATCAATACTATGTCACTCTCGACATGCGAGAAGCTTACTTCCAAATCATGCAAGATGAAGAGAGCCGTGACCTTACTACACTCAGCGATGGAGTTACTTTGTATAGATTCAGATGGTTCCCATTTAGTTTTAACTGCTCCCCTGCGATCTTTTCCAGGTGGATGGCTTCAGTACTGACACCACTCTTACAGAAAGGATGGGTCAGAAATTACTTGAATGACTTGATTCTTTGGGCTCATGACTTTCCTACGTTACTAGATCGCCTGAGGAAACTTTTCCATCTACTTACTGAAAATGGTGTAAAACTGAAATTGGTAAGTGCACGTTTGGTCTTAAAGAAGGTATCTTTCTGGGTCACAAAATCTCTGCAGATGGAAGCAAACCCAACCCAAAGAAATCAGAGGCAATCGCGCAGATGAAAACACCCACTACAGTGAAAGAAGTATGTCGTTTCCTAGGTATGTGTGGCTTCTATAGAAAACATATCCCCTTCTTTGCTAGAATTGCTGTACCTCTCACCAACGTAACTAAATCTCAAGTAACGTTTATCTGGATGGATGAATGTCAGAAAGCTTTTGAACATCTAAAGTCTTGTCTCATCACTACCCCTGTCTTGGTTAAAGCTCAGATAGAACAACCATTCATTCTCACCACCGATGCCAGTAACACCCATGTTGGCAGAGTCCTGAGTCAGATTCAATCGAACGGGACTAACAAACCGGTCGGGTATTTCTCTAAAAAGTTGAACCCTTGTGAGACTCGATATTCAGTGACATATAAAGAGGCACTAGCTGTAGTTCTTGCGTGACATAATTTCCATAATTATTATCTATGGGGTGCTCGTTTCACTGTAATAATTGACCACCAACCTCTCAATAGTATATTCAAACGGAAGACTAAATCACCTAGAATGAACTGGTGGATACTAGAAATGCGAGAATATAATTATAACATTCAGTATCTCAAAGGTAAGAACAACTTTGTAATGGACCAGCTGTTACGCCCAGTTTAAGTAGTAGTCCGTCCACCTGAAGCCATCTGGCTCGAGTTAGATCAAGAACAAGTGAAGGCCTGCCAAAGAGACGAACCCGTGTGGGATGAACTAGCACGATATCTTGAGGTTGGAGCAGTCCTGGCGATCAGTTTGCTCTCGTAGATGAAACTATATTTTGTGAAGGAGAAGGCAGATGGAAGCCTGCATTACAGTCTCATAGTCCTCGTGTGCTATTATACAAGTGCTCCAACATGCACATGGATTGTCAGGACATCTCGTGCAAAAGAAAGCTATCAAGAAGGCAGAGGAGTTATACTATTGGCAGGATCTCAAGGTTGATGTATGTGAATATGTTGAAAAGTGCATTATTTGTCAAAGATTCCAAGGGGACACTGGATTGCAGCAACAGTGGAAAGAACTGCCACCAGTGAATAACCCATTGGAGAGGATTGGAATAGATCTTACTGATATGGTTGCTGAAATCCAGGGTTACCGATATGTCCTTACAGTAATAGATTATTACGATCACTTTGTTAGGTTCTTCCACCTAAAGATCAAACACTCTACACACATAACAGACAAACTTTGCAATATGTGGCAGATTATGGATCACCTCAGAGAATTGTCCTGGATAACAGAGACGAATTCACCAGTAGAGACTTCCACACATTCTGCCAGCAACATCAAATTATTTTATACTACTCAACCCCTTACCATCCTCAAGGCAAGGGTATAACAGAGAGGATGCACCATACCCTGAAGTCGGTCCTCTCTGTCTTATGTCGAGGACACCCCTTTCGTTGGCCCCAACTGCTTCAACAATGTCAGATTGTCATGAATCAAGCTATTCACACCTCAGTGGGACAGCAGCCATACTTCATGTTCTTCTCCCGCCATCCTCCCAGATTGGTGAATGCACAACTTCCCTTGATCAACAGCTAAAAAGACGAGTTGGCCACTGCGCACACTGTCATCAAGGAAACTCACTAGAAGATGGCACGCCGGTACCGAGACATGGCAAATAGGAGAAGGAAGAATCAGTCTGTCGGTGTGAGAAGCTTGGTATGGGTAAAAAAGGAAACAGTGGTGCCAGGTACATGTCGGAAGTAAAATGTGAAGCGGGATGGTCCCTATCGTGTAGTGGAAATGTTGGACGGCAGTGTACATATAGTGGAGAATGTCTTTACTGGAAAACGAATACAGAGAGCCGCCGAGCACGTGAAACCTTACCATGGTAGTGAAGAGTGGCTGTTGGAACCCCTAGAAAGTGCCTTTACACCTTACCCGGTAGATGAACAATTACAGCCCCATGAAAGACGGCCTCCTCACCGACTCATTGAGGAATGTTGATAAGTCTGTGAGGGCTAAAGAGTGTAACGGTTTATGGAATGGATAAGGAAGTGTGTGCAGGTCGGACTGGCTGACAGTTGACTGCGAAGTGCTATAGTTTCAGGGAGAGAGAAAAAGGTTGGGATGGGCTTAGCCCAGTTCAATGGAGATACTACGAGAACTTGACTTCGAGGGGCCGAGCGTGCCTACCCCTCACATTACAGTTGACACGGCCGAGAGTGTGGTCGCGACTTCAGGACCTGTCAAGCGCTCATCAGTCACTAGGTGGAAGGCTGGAAACGAAAGTACTGAATGGAAGTGGTGTGAGTGAGACTGAGTGACAGCAAGTGTGAATGGGAAGCGCCCCTGTGACGATCTTGGTAATGAGAATACGAGTCCACCCAGCTAGGTGACTATGCCATTACTTAGGCAGAAGGTTAACTGGGGTTTCTCTTCTCCACTGGATATATTATTCCTTGTTAATTCATTAGTAACATGAAGCGACCCCCTGGGGTACGCAGTGTATTATGTGGACTGATAGGTGCCACTTATCGTGGGGGGAGTGTCAAAGAAAGGTGTGTTTGAAAGGGGACTCGCAGTCAAGTCGGTAAGTCTGTCCCATCCGCACACGCATCCTTGGAACGTGTATTAGTGCTTGTGTTGAAAAGACTCCGATGCTGAAAATTTGTTTCTCGGAGGTGGGACCCGTGTAGTGCCAATAAGTTAGGTTAAGATATAATGTAATTGTAACTTAGATGTAAGGTTGTTGTAATTTAGTAAATTAAGAACAATTTGGTATAAGTGTGAATAATTATAATCTAGTATAAGTGTATTATAAGTATAAAATAAAAATGATTTTTGTATTGTAGAGATAAGTTAAAAGTGAATATCTGTGTATTATGTAATTCGCACTATTACGTCAGCCGACCACATTGCCTCCTCTCCTCCATACGCACTCCCTCCTCCCCTCCATAAATCACGCGGGTAGCTTAGTTGACGAACTTTTAAATTGACTTAATCTTCATAACCTCTTATTTGAGTAAATTCAAAGATATCTTTCGGTCTCAATTCATTTTAGTGTTAGAAATGCTAATTGAGAAAGTGCCAGAAGGGGAGAAACAGTTCATAATATTCTATATATTTAGTTACCTCGAAATATCGATCATTGTACATTCCCACACTTGGGTACTCTGACAAAATAGCATCCGAACATCATTACGAAGGCTTGATATTAAGTGATGATATCATTCTCGATACTACTCAAATTTTCTCCATGGTCGTGCAATCTTGGTGAGCTACGATAAGCTCTAAAGAAGTCAATTCCCAAAAGGGTAATATGAGACATAATTGTTAACCTCAAAGCTGTAACCGGAAGTTAACATCCTGGAATGCATTCTGACCAGTTCTCCAAGCTTATATAAGGGCAGGGCACGCTTTGTGTGCGTGACTCAACCACTGCTTTTCGTCTGGTCCACAGGTTAGTGATAAAGCCTCATAATTCCCCCTTCCGTTGTTTCCACATTGAAAGTTATAGAGAATAGAGTGACTAATAGTATGTTCAATAGCAAAGTTCTTGTGTGACTCAACCACTGCTTTTCGTCTGGTCCACAGATTATAACATCAAATCAAGTCATAATCTGCCAATGCGTCACCACACTTACATACACTCCCCCTCCCCCATTCATTGTGTTTGGCAAAAATCTAAATCATTGTACCTTAACCTCAGTCGAGTTTCTGTATCATAAGTCACAAGGGAAATAATGTAATCGAAGTGTATTTCATTAGCCTAAAAATGTAATATGATTCTCGGAAGTTGTGTAAATATTGAATTAGGTTATTTTGGGTTTTACCATTAATTGAATTGAGTGTTATGATTAAGTCTTATCATTGAAGTGAAAGTGTTATTGTAGGAGAGTGGTGTAGGATGTATTATTAAGTGGTCTTTAAATCGTTTTGGTAAAGTCCCTCCTCGACTCCTTCAGTGACCAAGGAGAACGACATCGACTCATAACTTGTATGGTCCTTCTGTTCCAAGTGGTATTAGATCAATGTTAACTAGGGAAGTGCGTGCATGGATTTAAGCATTTATCTAATTTTGGGTAAGATTAAAATCAGTGTTATACTCTTTAAATTCGGGTTTCCAACTACCCTTCTTTGATGGCTAAGTATGGGGCAGCCTGCAAGGTGTACTAGGGAGAATAACAACTCGAGAACCTAAGCCTACTTAAATTCATACTAACCCATTCAGTATGAAATCTGATCCTACAGTTTGGACTTAAGTCGGGTAAAGCATTGGTATCTATTTCGGAGTAAATGGGGTGTAAAACACCGCAGTTGTTTTTGGTTTTCACTGAAAACAGGCTCTGTAATTTAATGGCAGCCCCGTTGGAAAGTAAACAGTGTTGTGCTCAAGGTTAATTCAGTGACGTCTAGCCATAAAGAATATCATGCGGCCACACCGTCTTTCATAAATTCTAATACAACCTTATAATGAACTAAGACGAACTGGCATAGAAAGTTCACCTGATACTAAATTCCCATTTCCAACTGCCACCCTTGTAATCTCGCCTTTAAATTCAATGCTCATCCTGGTGATTTACACTCCAACACTAAGCGGTGGTATAAGAAATTGTTGTAAGAGGAGAAATTGTAGTGGCATCAAGTTTTGTGGGATCAGGATCATCGTAACAATACTCTGGTGTCATAATAGTGAGACAAAATTAAAATTCTAAAGCAATACACTGGGGTTAGCGGTGGTATTCATTAAAATTCTCGGCAGTACACTGGTGGCCAGTGAGTTATACATAAAAATCCCTACCAATACACTGGTGGCTTACGGTGGGATATATATATATATATATATATATATATATATATATATATATATATATATATATATATATATATATATATATAAAGTTCTTGTCAATAGAATGTGCTCTATGCTTCGCCCGAACTGTAGAAGTCTTGAGAATAGTAGCCTCAGTTGTGTGTAAGATGGAATTGGTTAAATTTCTGACCTTTACATCTATGGTCTCCCCAGATATATATAAATTGGCGATCCTTGACAAGGATCCCCAATCTGCTTTCTTATAGTTAAATTTGGGGGATGGAGGGTCCGAAACAATGTCACTTGTATAAGAAAGACAGATGTTTAAATGATCACTTCCCAAGAAGTCGTCATAAGGGTCCCACGAGAAATCTTGATGTATACCTGGGGAGACCAGATATAATGGCCGAAAAGTTACCAGTACAATCATCTACACGAGTCGCTCTACCATCCTTCAGAAGACAGAGGATGGACTGTAATATTAGGTTCGAGACTTGCTCCCCACAACCATCGATCCTCAAGCTTCCTCATTGATAGTGATAGGTGTTAAAGTTGCCCAACACTAACTTATTTCCAGGCAGATGTTCAGTTAGTGAATTTAAAGCATTACTATCAATGGGACCATGTGGTGGACAGTACAGAGATCAAATAGACAGATACCTGTTATTAAATATCACTCTGCACGCGACTGCTTCCAAAGTAGAATTTAGAATCACTTCTGTTTGTAGGTGTGATTTGTGTGTGTATATGGCAACTCATGACCTTCATATTATCTAAATGAGTGGTAGTGTTTGCAATGTGGAGGATCAGGGTGATCCACCAAGTGCGTTTCCTGTAAACAAATAACGTCTGGCCTGTGTATTGAAAGCAAGATTGCTATATTATACAGTTTATTCCCAAGAGTCTTACAATTCCACTGTAATATAGTGAATGCGACGGTTTAAGATTTGCGAGGATGGCCAATGTGCTTAGGTTTTTTATGTCGCTCGCGGCTGGGCGAGTGTCTACTGGGAGACCAATCCCGGTGCTTGCTGATGGAAACCTCCATTTTTTCGTCAATAACGAGGCTCCCAGATTCCACCAAGGAAGAGCTACCCTTTCTCTCCCTCGCTGGACCAGGTTCACGAAGAACATGAGGGCGTGACTGTTTTGTGAGGGTGGTCATATTACACTTACTTGAGTTGTCTGACTTCGGTTTAGGCTTGACTGACTGAGAGACAACAGCAGCCTGGGAGTAAAAAGTACAGTAGCAGTGGAGATGTCAGTCTGAGAATTTTTTAATGTGCTCGACTGTGGGCATAGGCTTCACAGCCTGCTCCCAAGTGGGTTGGGGATAGATGGCTTTACAATAATATTTTCATAGCCAACTTTGACATGTGCCGGGAGTGAAACTTTGCCAAAAGTCGAAACAATAGTGGACATCTTCATCCTCATGCCTTTGGATTACCTAGCAATGAACCGGGCATCGATTACGTCCTGCTGAGCAAGTTCTCGTATAATCTCATCCTCTTCCATAACCATGAGATCCCTGCAGGTGATGACACCTTTGCAGGAATTCATGGAATGCGGGATCCTCTGCTGGACGTCTTATTTGTGGAACTGACGCAGTTTCATCAAGTCTTTTACCTGGGAGAAGTTGAAAGTTTTTACCAGGAGGTCTCCATTTGCAATTTTTTTTTTTACCTGTTCCACATCCCCAGTACAGTAATCATCACTTTCTTGATGAAGAAAGGATTGAGACTGCTCAAGGGAGTGGAAACGAGAGCATGGAGCATTATGAACTGTGCATTACGTACAGGGATGTCAAGAGCGGTACGAGTCTGGGACCGTTCTGTCTGGGGGCTGTCAGTCCGTGGTTCAGTCAGGGGTCGGTCAGGACCACCTCCCCATTCAGGCATCTGCCATAGTGACCACTAAGTGGGGAGAAGGAGAAAAGCAAGCAAAGGACAAACAACCCGGGACCAAACACCTAAGGCTGAGATTACCCTCTCAAATCACTCCAGGGAGGCCCGACCATGTTTATTCACGCTGCAGAGAGACCAGTGGGGGAGACCCTATGTGGGCGAGTAGGGAAAGGCAAGCTCAGTAAATAGGAACCGACACCTACTGTTCCAAACTAACAGGGAGGGGAGGTAAATGAGTACTAGCTAACCTAACCACCACCAGAAGGGTGAAAAAAAAAAATGCTAATGCCAATGAGGCAGCCCTATAAATCTAGAGAAGAGAGCACATGAGCATACATCCACTCTCTTCACGACCAATCATAAAAGTCACATCGTGGACAGCACTCCACTCAATAAATAGTCCACAGCCTTGTCGGTAACCTAAACACAACACGTAAACAATCTCCCACTACCTGGCTAGCCTGGCTGTCTGCTCGTTAAGAGATATGCCAGTCGCCTCGCTAACATCAGAACTCATTATTTTGGTCGACATTACATACATTTGCTCTGGGGGCGGACTCATAACATCTACGTTTCATCGTACTATTTACATATTTTATCATTTTAGAATCTATTAAGTCGGCACTGTGGCCTGTGTCAAACCTGTGTTTCACAATCACATTATTCATATTGAAACATTTCATGTCATAATTGTTTTCCATCACTCGTTTCTCTAAACCTCGAAATGTTACTTCAACACATTCTTTTTTACATCCCAAATAAGGTGCACTATAAACTCCTGCCTGGCACACATCCTGTCTACTCTTTTTCAGTAAATTACCCACTGTTACAGAACCTATTCTCATAACACTGGGTAAACATTACTAGCTACTGAGGTATTAAGCAATATGATCCTCTTCTCACAGTTCTCACTTCTCTCTTTTCTTGTATGGATATTTTCAGCCTTCTTCCTAGCCTTCGTGATAAAGTAATGAGGGAATTTCAGTTCAGTGAAAGCATTGAAAATATTCTTATATTCCTTCTCTATTCACTCAAACATATCCTGAAGGCTGGAAGATGAAATCCAGTGATAATCCGGAGATTAGTCGCGTTATCCGTAGCAGAATGACATGGTACATTGGCGGAAGAATATTCTGCCCCACATTTTGTATGACTTGTGGAGACCTCTGGCAACTCACTCTGAGTAGTACACAGCTCATACGAACCTCTATGAATGACCAGGCCGAACTCAGGCAAGTAGCATGTGGATTGCACTGTTGCCTAAAATTTATTTTCTTTATCATTCATCACTAGCTACGTTTAATATATAGTAAAATGTGTCTGTAACAAAAATGTTTGCATTCTTATGATAAGAAAGACTTTTAGGAAAACAGTACCGCTATCAGACTGTCTGACGTTATCTTATCACTCCTCCGAAATATCAACAAATTGAACTGTCACTCATGGCCACTACAAATGTCACAGATGTTAAACTATACATACAACAGCAATATTAACATGAGTTATCAGGAATAATGTATTACTTGCTACAGTAAGACTACTCTCTCTCTCTCTCTCTAAATAGATACAGTATAAATAGCCTGTGTATATATATATATATATATATATATATATATATATATATATATATATATATATATATATAGAGCCAGTGATGAATGATAAAGGAAATAATTTTAGGCAACTGTGTGATCCACATGCCAGTTGGCTGAGTTCGGCCTGTTCATTCATGCAGATTCTTATGAGCTGTTTACCACTCAGAGTGAGTTGCCAGATATCTCCACAAGTCACACAAAATGTGGGTCAGAATACTCTTCCTCCACTGTACATAATCACCTTAGAGGCGATTTGTGGGGACGCTCACTCGATGTAGTGCTGCTTTGGGTGTCTGCCCTTTCCCCTCTTCCTTCCTTACTCTTCTGCTTTCTTGCCTTCATTCTTTCCTCTTCCTTCTGCCTATGAGTTTGACTTGTGGGTTCCGTGGTTCGGTGCATCGCCAGGGTGGGTGGACGGGATGATTTATTGGGTGGGGCTGATTGCTTGGGTGGAATGTGCTGAGTGGCTTAGGGTTGGTTGTAGGGGTAAATGGGTTGTTGGTGTGGACTGTGCGAGTGGCTAGATCGGTGGGGGGTCGGAGAGGGGTTGGTAATTTTGATTTGAATGGGATGTGTTTGGTGGATGAGTGGGGTTCGAATGAGTGGATGGGATGGCAGGGTGAATGGGTTTGGGTAAGAAGGGTGGTTGGACATGTGAATAGGAGTGTAGGTCGGTGGGAGGATAGGTTGGAGAGGACTGGTGGGTTTCCAGGGTGAGTTCGGTGGTCAGGGAGGGTGAGTATTCACGAAGGGATGGGTAGGTACTGTGGGAGGACTGGATGGATTGATGTGATGGATGGCATTGCTGGGTGGACATGGTGGGTTGCATTCGTGGGTGGGGAGGGTGTGTGACCGTAGTTGGTGGACTAGATGAGTCGTCGGAATGAGTGGGTTGCAATGGTGTATGGGCACGGTGGATCGTCAGGTTGGGTGAGATGGCCTGGCCCGGGTGCTCTGCATGTGTGGTTGGGTTGGTCGTTTGCTGGGTGAGTGGGTTCCAGGTGGGTAGGTGAGTGAGTAGATGTGTTGGGTGGCACTGTTACATAAACTAGGTGGCTGGTATTGATGGGTGGGCAGGGTAGATGGCCGCAATCGGTGAGCTTGGAAGATCACACTGGTGGCTGAGATGGGTAAGTGTTGAATGGGTTGAGTGAGTAGGGGCATGAGTGGGTGCGTGGATATTAGCTTTCCAGATGACAAGGCTGGAGAGGAACTTTTAGGGCTTGTAGTCATATAACTTGCCACTGTTATTTAGAATTTTAGTATGAGTACATCATTTAGAATAAGCTGAATAAGTATTTGGAATGAATCTCTATACAGCAGGGTCATTCTAGTGAAATCAGTTAAAACCTTAATAAAATTACTGCTCACTGAACTGAAGATGGATGTATACGCTTAATAGTCCACCCAGTGGTAGAATAAATTACCAGTATACTAATATTACATGTGGCAAGACGTGAGAGACAGCAAAGCTTCAGATCTCCAATCCATCCGCCTAACAAATCTGTGGTTTTGTGGGGGTAAGGAGAGGGAGTTTGGGGGAGAAAGTGTGCGATTAACCTTCCCTCCGGTAGTTGACTATCTTGTCTCCTTATTAATAATTCGTGACTGTACCGGCTGATAAGTCCATAAATGTACTGAGTAATGTACTATCTGAAGATGATGTATCTGTGCCTGTGAATGATTTTATTAGTTTAGGTGGCCTCTGTTTTCCAAACTGTTGCTTCTCTTTTAATGATTAAATAGATAAAGAGCAGGGATGGCAGCGGGGTCCCCCCTCAGTCCAGTAATATTATAGTTAATGTATTTTTAGAACACCTAGAAACTACTAGCTGTACCGATATAGATCCTAGAGAGGTAGTTTGGCTTCTGTGCATAGACGATGTACTTGTGGAAGCTCCTCGTAGGTTAGATTTGAGCTGGCTCTTAGATCACGTAAATAGAGTTGAAAAATGTTTGTAATGTGCGGTAGAGTAAGAGAATGACAATAGGTTCCTTTACCTAGATGTACTTTTATTAGTAGATGTAAAAGAAGATTAAAGTTCTCAGGAAAAATACTTCCAAGAAGTATCCATCCATCCATCATTCAATCCCATGTGGCCTCATGAAGAGCGTAGGAGTACAGGGCTATGCAAGTTGGTCCTAACATTTAAGATGAGAGTGACCAGCCTAAGTCATCCCTGAGTGGCATTACGTGAGCAGTACACCCCAACATTCCCTTGGTTATAAACAAACAGGTTCAATCAGAGTGAAGCGCCTTAATTACCCATTCAACCACCAGGCGCAATAATTTGGTTATATGGTTACCATCCTGTATAGTAAATGGTTTCCTGGTGTACAGAATAGCATCTGGCTTGCCATTCGGTGTAGAGTCACCCGTAAGCAGAAGGAAAAGGAAAGAATGAAGGAAAGACAAGATTAAGGAAGGAAGAGGGGAAATGGCAGTCACCCAAAGCAATTTACATCGAGTGAGTGGATGGTGAGTGTTCCCACCCACCATCTTTAAGATGATTATGTAGGCTACGATGACGGAAGAATATTCTGACCCAAACATTACATGGCTTGTAGAGATATCTGGCAACTTACTCATATGAACCTGATTGAATGAACAGGCCGAAGTCACTCAAGTTGCATGTGGATCACACAGTTGCCAAAAAATATTTCCTTTATAATTCATCACTAGCTATGTCTGATATATATATATATATATATATATATATATATATATATATATATATATATATATATATATATATATATGCTGCTTGTTTGATCACGAGCGTGTTCTACCTCACTCCCCCCCTCCTCCCTTATAGTAGAGTAAGTCGTTCTTTCTGTTGTTCAGAGCAGGAGTGTCAATTCTTTGTCCCCTCTGGCTTCATTTGCGCGTCCTTCTTACAAGTTGTATCAAGCTCTGCCGGCCCCTATATAATGAGCTCAGTCTCTGCATTAATTGCCACTTAGATCTACTCCTCATTTTGCTCCCATCTCTATCCTCCCCTGTACAGTTGTTATTATTGTGAGTGCTCAGGAAGTCTCCAACCATCTAGCAGCTGTGTAATTTGAGTATGAGTGTTATTACATTTTGTTCTTGTGTTGTATAGCATAAGGTGTTGATTCGTAGGCCTAGTAAAGTTTTTGTAATTCATATTGTCAGCCAGTGGTAATAATATTTTGTATCTGTAATAATATATCTTTCATTCACTGAGTATTATATGGTTTTCTCATTTTATCAGGGCTAACTTAGATAAATTTACTCTTGCTAATTTCGTGTTAATAGAGGCTATTGCAGTTAACCATACATTTAACCTGTTTTTTGCCATTACATTATCCTTATGAGTCCTGAATGTTTAGTTGTTAGTTTGAGCATTAAACCTTAACTTGTAATTTTACCAAACTCTTTTGTTTTGAACCTGGAACTTTACGGGACAGTAGTGATTTTTAGTATTCTCACTTAAAGTGTACGTTATCTTTCTCTGTTCCGTAACATAAATTTGGCGACCTCTCTTATCAGGATATTCAGGATATTATCATAAGGATATTGCTTGATATTTTGTTACTGTGATTTATTCATGATGTCTGCTATTAATACTCTTGATGAAGCCAAAGTTTTTTTGTCAAATGTGCAAACAGTGTGTGATGTAGAAAACAGAACAAAGAATGAACTTAAGCTTGTTGCTCAACAATTGGGAATTGCTGTTCACTCTCATCATTCTAAAGATCA
This sequence comes from Coenobita brevimanus, assembly GCF_032717465.1. Taxonomy (NCBI): domain Eukaryota; kingdom Metazoa; phylum Arthropoda; class Malacostraca; order Decapoda; family Coenobitidae; genus Coenobita; species Coenobita brevimanus. Next base: position 24,108,901 of record NC_136971.1, read on the forward strand.
AATTGTTGACATGATTAATGAAAGCTTGTTTAATGTAACTCCTCCAAATGAGCAAACGCAGATTGAATTAGCTAAGTTACAGCTAGCCCTGCAGGAGGCTTGTGCTAAGGAGGCTGAATTTCAGGCAAATGCTCGTATTCAGGAGGCACAGATACAGACTCAGGCACAAATTGAAGTAGCTAGGATTCAGGCAGACCATGAGTATCGCATGAAACAAGGTGGAACTGGATCATCTAGCTCTGATGATTTTGATGTGGCTAAAAATGTTAAACTTGTCCCTCCTTTTAATGAATCTGATTTAACAAAGTATTTTCAGTTGTTTGAGAGGGTAGCTACAGGTTTTAATTGGCCCAAAAAGTATTGGCCAGTACTCCTTCAAACACCGGTAAAGCTCAAGTAACTTATGCATCTTTGCCTCAGGATCAATGTGATAATTATAATGTAGTTAAGAGCTTGATTCTTAAGGCTTATGAGCTTGTTCCTGAAGCCTATAGAGTAAAATTTAGGACAACTTATAAGCAAGATAAGCAGTCCCATGTTGAGTATGCAAAAATCAAAGAAGATCTGTTAGAGCAGTGGTTAAATTCTAAGAATGTGGATTCTGATTTTGGTAAATTTAAGCAGATGATTTTGCTGGAGGACTTCAAAAGGTGTATTAATAAAGATGGAAGCCTATATCTTGATCAGAAAAGAATAGATAATTTGTCTGATGCTGCAGTTTTAGCTGATGAATATGTTCTCACTCACAAGAGATATTCTAGAGAAAAAAGGAAAGCTGAGAGTAAGTACGTTGCCTCTCCTCAGAGTACAGGTAACAGGAAAGAGAATAAAGATGATGTTTCTCAGGAAGTAAATACCAGCTTCACCTCTAGATCTCAGAAAAGTAAATGTACTTATTGTAGTAAGCTTGGTCATACTACGGAGAAATGTTTCAGGAGACAGCGTGATGTGAACAAAAAGGAGTCTTTAAATATTCAGTCAATTGGTCTAGTGTCCACCCTTGAGAGTTCCCAGAATTCTTTAACCGAGTTAACTGAACCTGCTTTGAGGGGTAAATTAAATTCTCATGATGGAGCTCCTCTTTTGAGCAGTAACGTGGGTGACACTCTCAAGAGTTCGTGTGCTAATTTCCTGTCTGATGGTTTTGTCAGTCCTCTGGACAATAATGACAAGAAATCAGTTATAATATATCGTGATACAGGTGCTTGCCAATCCCTTATGCTGACCAGTGTTCTAGGCTCTAATGTTAATTCCTCTGACGAAACTGTAATCTTACAAGGTTTTAGGGAATAATTACTTCTCTGTCCCTCTGTGCAGAGTGAATTTAGAGTCTGGTTTTGTTAATGGTTCCGTTATGGTTGGGTTGGTTGAGACACTCCCAATGTCAGGTGTAACTTTCTTACTTGGAAATGATTTTGGTGGAAGTCAAGTGTGTCCAGCTCCTCAGTTGTTTAGTGAACCAGTGACTGCGACCCAGGATTGTGATGTCCCTGATGTGTTCTCTGCATGTGCTGTCACTAGGGCTAAGTCTAAAGTTACTGGTGATTTAGAGGATAATGATGATGATGATGATGTTATCCTAGCTGACACTTTTCTTCCTAATTTGGACCACTCACCAGATGAGGCAGTACCGCGTAGTGTTGATAATTTGTCTCGTCAAGAGTTGGTTGAGTTGCAGGTTGCTGACCCTGAGTTGAAAGGTCTAGCTAACTCTGCTTGCAGTGAGGAAGAGTCAGCTAGTGCTTCTACTTGTTATTATATAAAGTCAGGAGTACTTATGAGAAAGTGGAGGCCCCCAGCAGCATCAGCCGACTGTGAATGGGAGTTTGTACGTCAAGTTGTCATCCCTCGTGTTTGTAGGAAGGATATCATTAGAGTGGCTCATGATTCCAGTTTGGCAGGACACCTTGGAGTGAGGAAGACTGTGGCACGCATTTTGAAACACTTCTACTGGCCAGGTATCTTCAGAGATGTTTCCTGTTATTGTGAGTCTTGTCACACCTGTCAAGTTGTGGGGAAGTGTAATCAGACCGAAAAGGTTGCACCTCTAGTTCCCATTCCTCCTTTTGAGGCGCCATTCACCCGTGTGTTGGTGGATATTGTGGGCCCTCTTCCTAAGACTTCTTCAGGATTTTCTTATGTGTTGACCCTGATTGATATGGCTACTCATTATCCTGAAGCCATTCCACTTAGAAATATCTCAGCAAAGAACGTGTTTAAGGAAATGCTTTGGGCTGGGGTTCATCACCAAGTTTGATCTGCCCAAGATGGTACAGTCAGAGCGGGGAAGTAATTTCATGTCAAATGTTTTCAAGGAGTCTCTGAAAGAGTTGGTCATCTCCCAGATCATGTCTTCAGCTTACCATCCCCAGACCCAAGGAGCGTTGGAGAGATATCATCAAACACTAAAATCGATGCTCAAGAAATACTGTTTGGAACATCAGGAAGACTGGGATAAAGGTCTTCCATTCGTTGTATTTGCTGCAAGAGAATCTCCAAATGAATCACTGGGCTTCTCACCTTTTGAAGTACTGTTTGGCCATGAAGTAAGAGGACCCCTTAAGCTACTCAAGGAATGCTGGCTGTCAGAGGAAGATGACGTCAACCTGCTGGAGTATGTGATGAAGTTCAAAGAACGGCTGTCCACTGCTTTACAGCTGGCGAGAGAGAATTTAGGAGCTGCTCAGAAGATGAAGACTTGGTATGATAAGAAGTCCAGGTTACGCCACTTTCAGCCAGGAGATCAGGTTTTGATTCCGCTACCGGTGCATGGGCAACCTCTTCAAACCAAGTATAGTGGTCCTTATTTCGTGGAGAAGAAACTCAGTGATGTCAACTATGTCATCGCCACACCAGATCGTAGAAAGAACAAGCAACTTTGTCACATCAACATGCTAAAGTTATATCACAGGCGGGACGAAAATAACCCAGTCTGCACTGTAGCTGTTCCACCCGAGTCTGCAAGTGAAGTTTTCCCATGCAGTATGAGCCTGAGTGATAGTTTGGGGAAGAATCCTGATATCATGTTGATCTTAAGACTAAGCTTTCTCATCTACCTCCCGAGGAAAGGCAGGAGTTTTCGGCATTACTGCAGGAGTACCCGCAAGTGTTCCGTGCCACTCCAGGAAGAACCACTGTGTTGATGCATGATGTCGATGTTGGAGACGCAAGGCAATTAAACTGCCTCCTTACCGTGTGAACCCAGTGAAAGTTCCTCTCATCCAGAAGGAGCTTGGCTACCTGTTGGACCACAAGATGATTGAGCCCTGTCAGAGCGAGTGGAGTTCTCCTGTCACTGTAGTCCCTAAGCCAGGTGGGTCACAGCGGCTTTGCATCGACTACAGACGTGTTAATCAGATATCCAAAACAGACACTTACCCTCTCCCTCGTGTGGAAGATTGCATAGGCAAGATCGGAAAGGCTAGATACATAAGTAAGTTTGATTTGTTAAAGGGATACTGGCAAGTACCTATGACTGAACGTGCTAGGGAGATCTCATGTTTTGTAACACTAGGAAAGACTTTTGCATGTTCTGTAATGCCATATGGTATGAAGAATGCACCAGCCACATTTCAGAAGCTCATGAATGTTGTAACAGAGGGTTTGGCAGGGTGTGTTGTTTATAGTGATGATGTATTAATCTTCAGTGACAACTGGAAAGATCACCTATGCCATGTCAGTAAATTTCTTGAGTGTTTGGTTCAAGCTAATCTTGTAGCTAATTTATCAAAGTGTGAGTTTGGTCAAGCTAAAGTTCAGTACCTTGGGTACGTAATTGGTGGTGGACACGTTGGACCACCAGGAGCTAAGGTTCAGGTAATAAGTGATCTTCCCAGACCTAAAAGTAGGAAAGAGCTACAAAGATTTTTGGGAATGGTAGGTTATTACAGGAGATTTGTTCTTAACTTTTCAATTCTTGAATCACCACTTACAGACCTACTGAAAAAGGGAGTTAAATTTGTCTGGACCGATAACTGTGAATCCTCTTTCAGCAAACTTAAAGCTATCCTATTAAGTCAGCCAGTGCTCGCTACTCCAAATTTTGCTAAGCCTTTTAAGATGGCTGTTGATGCAAGTGATACAGGAGCTGGGGTTGTTTTGCTGCAAGAGGATGATCAGGTTATTGAACACCCTGTATCTTATTACAGTAAGAAGTTCACTCCACCTGAAAAGAACTACTCAACTATTGAGAAAGAGCTTTTGGCCTTGATTTTGGGTTTACAGCATTTTTCATTTTATTTGTGTTCTGGTTTAGACCCCATACTCATTTATACCGATCATAACCCATTGAAATTCCTTAGTAAGTTTAAAGATAAAAATCAGAGATTGACAAGATGGAGTCTACTTCATCAGGAGTGTTCATTAGACATACAACATGTCAAGGGGAAAGAAAATGTTATTGCAGATTGCTTATCTAGACTTTAGACAGATTGTTTTAGAGTAATAAGAAATTTCCTTTGTAAATTTCTTTTTTCTTTGTGGGGAGGTGTTATATAGCCTATGATTTCATCATCCTTTGTGTAATTCTATGCTGCATGTTTGATCACGTGCGTGTTCTACCTCACTCCCCCCTCCTCCCTTATAGTAGAGTAAGTCGTTCTTTCTGTTGTTCAGAGCAGGAGTGGCAACTCTTTGTCCCCTCTTGCTTCATTTGCGCGTCCTTCTTACAAGTTGTATCAAGCTCTGCCGGCCCCTATATAATGAGCTCAGTCTCTGCATTTATTGCCACTTAGATCTACTCCTCATTTTGCTCCCATCTCTGTCCTCCCCTGTACAGTTGTTATTATTGTGAGTGCTCAGGAAGTCTCCAACCATCTAGCAGCTGTGTAATTTGAGTATGAGTGTTATTACATTTTGTTCTTGTGCTGTATAGCATGAGGTGTTGATTCGTAAGCCTAGTAAAGTTTTTGTAATTCATATTGTCAGCCAGTGGTAATAATATTTTGTATCTGTAATAATATATCTTGCATTCACTGAGTATTATCTGGTTTTCTCATTTTATCAGGGCTTACTTAGATAAATTTACTCTTGCTAATTTCGTGTTAATAGAGGCTATTGCAATTAACCATATATTTAACCTGTTTTTTGCCATTACATTATCCTTATGAGTCCTGAATGTTTTGTTGTTAGTTTGAACATTAAACCTTAACTTGTAATTTTACCTAACTCTTTTGTTTTGAACCTGGAACTTTACGGGACATTAGTGATTTTTAGTATTCTCACTTAAAGTGTACATTATCTTTCTCTGTTCCGTAACAATATATATATGTACTGAATATCTGTCTATCGATTTATCTATCTATACACAGGTATATATATATATATATATATATATATATATATATATATATATATATATATATAGATAGATAGATTATATATATATATATATATATATATATATATATATATATATATATATATATATATATATATATATATATATATATATATATATATATATATATATATATATATATATATATATATATATATATATATATACACCTGTGTAAATCTCTCTTTCTCTCTCTTTATATATATATATATATATATATATATATATATATATATATATATATATATATATATATATATATATATATATATTGTTACTGACATAGTTAACCCCAATAGCGAATGGGTGAAATAGAAATGTGTGATAATGTAAGGAGCCAGGCGGGTCATCAAGAACAGTAAATCGTTTCTTATCAGTTTTGCGGGCTGTAAGGGGTGACCCTCGTCCCCAGCTGTGTTTACTTAGTTATCAACTGGACTGATAACACACCAGATGTTTTTCTCACAAACTGCATAGGAATTCCTTTTGTTCTTGAAATACTGGGTGTGACATAATGTGGAAGGAGCAAAGTAGGGATGTTTGCCAATTAGAAGCCTAAATGGTGCTTTTGTCACGTTCTTGATGGCACGCAATTGGTTCTGTGTGGAGTGTAAGAAGCCCCCATTGGTAGCAGATGCCTCTATAGTTGCTGAGTGGCAGAAAATTATTTTTAAGACAGCCTAGTGGTTAATTAGCTGAGAGAGGCAGAGTAAGTCTGCTTTTATAAGCTCAAGGATAATGTGAAGAGACTCATTTTGTTTCTTTGTACAGACACACACTTTTTTTTTTTTTTTTTTTTGTACACACATTTTTGTACACATTTTGTCTCATTAACTGTCACGGTACACTTTTGTCACATTCTGTTGCACTTTTCCCCAACATTACTCAATACGTGACTTTGATTACAAAACACACTGTTTGTGCACCATTTCCCATTTTTGGTTCACTCGTCCATTTACACCAGTGTGTGAATTATATCTGGATTAAACCTTCGAAGTCTCCACGTTTCCTCGAGCTTTATGAGTATTTAGCCTTCACTGAGTGTGTTCTGGTTAGGTAAGAAATAATTTGTTTTATATTTGTATTCTAAGGCCTATATGAATCCTACTTTTATAAAACGAACCCTGGTTTCTTGTAAACTTTACCTTATCCCTTTTGGTGATTAATGAAGGGCTAAGAGTGCACCATAACATACACCCCCATAACAATTTGCCAACCTCACAAGGATAGCTCTGTAACATAATATTGGCATCTTTGGCCACATACACAGTGCTTACTCTCACCTACTTAACTATAATTAGTAATCATGGCTCAAATGAGTGGTAGTGATGTGAAAGCATTTTTTTTATTCTAAGCCTTCCCCAACCAGAGTAAAAACACTCACAAAACACGAGCTGATATTGCTTGCCCAGGCCTAACAGTTGAGATTTCCTGCCTCAATCACTAAGACTAAGTTACTTGGTTTAATATTGGACACCATGTTTGAGCAATGTAAGTCCTCCATAGCTAGTTCTGAGCCATTTGATACTGCACAAGGTGTTGACCCTGACCCTGAGCCTTTGCCATCGGAGATACCTGGCCCTAGTGATTTTTCTGCTCGTGATACTGGCGAGAATGTGCAACTTGAGTTAGCCAGAATTAAGCTAAGGGAACTTGGAGTGCAAGCCAAAATGAGGGAAACAGAATTACAGGCTCAAATGAGACAAAATGAAATGGATCACGAATTCAGACTGAAGCACCCTGATAGTTTACCTAGAGCTATTAGTTCATTTGCAAGGGAATCTTTTGATGTTGCTGGGAACATTTAACTAGTACCTCCCTTTAATGAGCAAGATGTCACTAAGTATTTCCATATGTTTGAAAATGTGGCAAGTCGTCTCTCGTGGCCAAAAGACTCTTGGACAGTACTGCTGCAGAGTGTTTTGAAAGGAAAGGCTCAAGAGGCTTCTATTTCTTTATCTGTTGATCAAAGTGATAACTATGTTTTAAAGATGTCATTCTCAAAGCATATGAACTCGTGCCAGAGGCATATAGGCTTAAATTTAGATCCACCTTTAACAGAAAGATCAGACTCATGTGGAATATGCTAGAGTACTCACAGACTTATTTGATAAATGGTTGCATTCTAAGAAAGTTGATTTCTGTAAACTTAAAGAATTAATGATCTTGGAGAACTCACTGGTAAGATAGATAGGGATGTGGCTACATACATAGTGGAGAAAGATTTAAATACCCTAGCTGAGGCTGCTGTTGTAGCAGATAATTATAGTATAATTCATAAGCATGAACGTAAGCCTCAGTTATTTGTTAAGGGTAAGAGAGAGAACTAACCAGGTTTTGTGAACCCTTCTTCTAGTAAAGGCAAGTTAATGTCAAGCGACACTAGTGGGAACACTGCAACCCCAGAGAATGTTAGTTCTACGAAAGTAAATGACAGTTTTGCCAGAGGGTCAAGAAAAAGTGTCAGATTTTGCCAGTATTGCCAGAAAACGGGGCACTTGGAGGATTGGTGCAGGAAAAAGTGAGGGAAAAGCTCCTGTGTAAAATCTGTTTCTTTGTTAAACTCTTGGGGATCTATTGACACCAATAGACAGCAGCCACCCACAGATATTGTTAGCGGTAGTCAGACACAACCCCAGCAGGTGCATAAAGTTGATAAGGCCTGAGTGGAGCAGTCAGTTGTGGATAGACAGACCCCTGTAGAGCCGTTGTTAGACACTAGTAAGACTGGAGCAGTGCAGCCATCAGGTTCAGGTGAGAGTGGTAATAAGACTCCAGCAGAGTGTCCTCCCCCAAGCAGTACACAAAGTGACTCCTCCCCAGATCATTTATTTGCCAACTTTATATCTAAGCGGTTAGTTTCACTTGATGGAAAAGGTGGTAAGGAAGTCACTATACTTAGAGAAACAGGAGCTTCACAGTCACCAATGTTGAAGGGAATTGTTGATGTAGGTGACCCTAATGAATGCGTCTTGTTGCAGGGTATAGCTGAGTATGTATCTGTTCCCCTAATTGAGTGAAGCTCCAGTCAGAGTTCAATGCATGTGGATGTTGTTGACCAGCTTCCTGTACAAGGGGTCACTTTCCTTTTGGGTAATGACTTGGCGGGAGGACAGGTGAGTGCTGTTCTCTGCATGTCAAAAACTCCCCTGATTGAGGATAGGACTAAAGAGTTGGATCCTAAACTATTTCTTGCATGTACTGTAACTAGAGCTATGACGACAAAAGCCAGCCATGAGAACGTTGACAATAATGGCACTGGCAATGCCGATGATGATATTGGGCTTGGTGATACCTTTTTTGCCCAGTTAAATGACTCAGAGGTTGATGATTCTCCCCATACTGAGGCAAGTGCAAAGTTAGCTGATATGCAAAGATCTGATCCAAAGATTGCCACTTTAATTGACTCAGCAGTTAGGGAAGATGAATGTGAGTCTGAAATGACTGTTATTTTTAAGGCCCAGTAACGTGTTATTGAGAAATTGGAGACCTCCTAGTGTTGCTCATGATAACGAGTGGGAGACTGTACATCAGGTGGTGGTTCCAAGACTTTATAGGCAAAAAATTATGTCCATTGCACATGACTCTTCTTTAGCAGGCCACTTAGGGGTGAGGAAAACTCTTTCCCTCATCTGGCAGCATTTTTACTGGTCTGGAAGCCGTCGAGATGTCCCCCGGTTCTGTAGGTCATGTCACACCTGTCAGTTAGTCGATAAGAGCAATAAGCCCATCCCTGCGGCTCCTATTATTCCTCTACCTGTGTTTGAGGCCCCATTCACTAGAGTCCTTGTGGACATTGTTGGCCCATCGCCTAAAACCTCCTCAGGCCACCAGTACATCCTCACAATGTTAGACATGGCTACTAGATATCCCAAAGCCATTCCCTTGAGAAATATTTCAGCTAAATTTGTTGTAAAGGAGATGTTGACCTTTACCCATTGGTCTCCCTAGGGAAGTTCAGTCGGATCAAGGCAGTTATTTTCATTTCCAACCTGTTTAGATAAACCCTTAAGGAGTTAGGAATCTCGCAGATCACTTCCTCAGCATTTCATCCTCAGAGTCAGGGTGCATTAGAGAGGTATCACCAAACTTTGAAGAGTATGCTCAGAAAACTATGTGTTGATGAATAGGAATGGGACAAGTGTTTGCTCTTTCTACTTTTTGCAACCAGAGAGGCACCGAGCGAGTCCTTGGGCTATTCCCCATTTCAGGTAATCTTTGGCAATGAAGTAAGAGGTCCTCTTAAACTCCTCAAAGAACAATGGATCAAAAATGATGACCAAATTAACTTGCTAGACTATGAATCAAAGTTTAAATAAAGACTGGCCTATAGTATGGAAGTAACCAGTGCACATTTAGAGTCCTCTCAGAAGATGAAGAGGTGGTATGACCGCTCTAAGAAAGTTAGGCACAGATTGTTTCACCCAGGTGATCAAGTTCTTGTCTTGCTTGCCATTCATGGTCAGCTTCTGCAGGCAAGTTTTGCAGACCCTTATATATTGGAAAAGAGGGTAGGTGAAGTAAATTATGTCATTTTAACCCCAGACCAGAGGAAGGAACGAAGATTGTGCCATGTAAATATGTTGAAGGAGTACCACATGCGAGACACGGACTCCCCTAGTGCTGCATGCGTGGTGTCGGCTGTCGAGATGGCGGAGGATGAGGGCTGCCCTTTGACTTTGGACCAGACGACCAGTTGGAGAGAAAACCAGGAAGCTTGGAGTACACTGACTGATAAACTCTACCACTTGACTGCAGAGCAGTGTGCTGAGCTTGTTGCCCTTCTCAGGAAGTTCCCTGATGTCTTCTAGGACACCCCAGGATGGACGGAAGTGGCACAGCATGACGTGGACGTTGGAGATGCCAGCCCTGTAAAGCAGTCCCCTTACTGGGCTAGTCCCCAGAAGCAGACCATGATTCAAGAGGAGCTGAACTACAAGTTGCAGCAGGGGCTAATCGAGTCCTGTCAAAGTGAGTGGTGCTCCCCGGTTGTAGTGGTTCCAAAACCCGATGGGTCACATTACTTATGTATTGATTATCTTAAAGTCAACTCCCTTACCAAGACTGATACTTACCCACTTCCTAGAGTAGATGATTGTGTGGACGCGATAGGCAGTGCTAAGTTTATCACAAAATTAGATTTCATGAAGGGATTTTGGCAAGTCTCACTCACAGAAAGGGCCCAAGAAATTTGCTGTTTTGTGGTTGGTGGCAGGACTTATAAATGTAAGGTCATGCCCTATGGTATGAAGAATGCTCCTGCCACCTTCCAAAGGCTGATGAATGATCTTACCAAGGATGTTAAAGGTTGTGTTACTTATATAGATGTTGTTTTTTGCAACACATAGGAACAACACTTGAGCCAACTAGATGCCTCGCTGCAGAGACTGTCCTCTGCTAACTTAGTACTTAATTTAACTAAATGTGAATTTGTGAGGGCTCGAGTGCAGTACCTAGGTTATGCGGTCGGTTTAATCCAAGTGAGTCCACCTGATGTTAAAGTTCAGGCCATTGTCAATTCCTTCCAACCCCAAAATAAGAGAGAGTTGCAACGATTCCTGGGTATGGTAGGGTACTACGGACGTTTTGTCCTGAACTTCTCTGATCTTGTAGCTCCCCTCACTGATTTGTTAAGGAGTCAAGTATGAGTGGAAGCCAGAATGTGAGGAAGCCTATTTTAAAGTCAAAGCCATCCTGTCAAGTCACCCAGTGCTTCAAGCTCCCAATTTTAATAAACCCTTTAAATTAGCTGTTGATGCCAGTGCTTAGGGGCTGGCGCAGATTTGCTTCAGGGTAATGATCAAGGCTTTGAGATGCCTGTGTGGTATTTTAGCAAAAAGTTCAATAAGGCCCAGAGAAATTATTCATCTATTGAGAAAGAACTCCTTGCATTCATACTTGCCCTTCAACACTTCTCTGTGTATGTTGGTCCAGGGTCAGGTGATGTTGTAGTGTACGCTGATCACCACCCTCTGAAATTTTTGTCCTAATTTAAGGTAAAAAATCTAAGATTGACCCACTGGCCCAATTATTGCAACAATACGCCCTTGATGTAAGACGTGTAAAAGGTGTTAGTAATGTTTTAGCATATTACCTGTCCAGAACTTAGATTGTACATCCAGAAATTTCCCAAGGGGAAATTTCTTCTCTCGGGAAGGAATGTGTTACTGGCGTAGTTAACCCCAGTAGTGAATGGGTGAAATAGAAATGTGTGATAATGTAAGGAGACAGGCGGGTCATCAAGAACAGTAAATCGTTTCTTATCAGTTTTGCGGGCTGTAAGGGGTGACCCTCGTCCCCAGCTGTGTTTACTTAGTTATCAACTGGACTGATAACACACCAGATGTTTTTCTCACAAACTGCATAGGAATTCCTCTTGTTCTTGAAATACTGGGTGTGACATAATGTGGAAGGAGCAAAGTAGGGATCTTTGCCAATTAGAAGCCTAAATGGTGCTTTTGTCACGTTCTTGATGGCACGCAATTGGTTCTGTGTGGAGTGTAAGAAGCCCCCATTGGTAGCAGATGCCTCTATAGTTGCTGAATGGCAGAAGATTATTTTTAAGACATCCTAGTGGTTAATTAGCTGAGAGAGGCGGAGTAAGTCTGCTTTTATAAGCTCAAGGATAATGTGAAGAGACACATTTTTTCTCTTTTTGTACAGACACACATTTTGTTTAATTTTTTTGTACACACATTTTTGTACACATTTTGTCTCATTAACTGTCACGGTACACTTTTGTCACATTGTGTTGCACTTTTCCCCAACATCACTCAATATGTGACTTTGATTACAAAACACACAGTTTATGGTAGGAACATACCGTCTATGATGTGCAGTGGTCAGCACCATGATCCTGTGTTGCACTCTTGCCATCAATTAAATGGGAAGCCCGACAAGTCTTCTCATTATGCCTATAAATCTGGCATTTGGAGCGGCGAAGGGGATTTGGAATATATGGTCTTCTATCTATCTATCTATTGCCAGACCCATTAATCCATCAAAGGATGGCCACAAACAAATCGTCTCCATGTTGCCCTGTCCCTCGCCATTTCTTTGTCCTCCTCCTAGCTCACCCACCCCCTCTCTCATATACTTTCACTCCAACCCTCCATCCCATCCTTGGCCTCCCTCTCCCTCTCTCCCCCTCCACCTCATTCACATACTCTCTCCTCATTAGTCTCTCACTCTCCATCCTCTCCACATGGCCAAACCACCTCAGTGTGTTTCTCCTAACGCTTCCTATCACATCCACATCCCCACCACAACGATCCTTCACTTCCTCATTTGTCAGTCTGTCTCTCCATGAGACTCCACATGCTCCTGTCAATTAACCCATTTCCACAGCTCTCACTCCTGACTTGTGTTCCTCCAACAATGTCCAACCTTCACTTCCATACGTTAGAGTTGGTATCACAATACTGTCATGCAGCAACTTTTTCATTTTCATGCTCACTTCCCTGTTTCTTATCACTGCTTTCAAGGAACCAACAACCTTTCTTCCTTGTTGTACCCTTTCAAGCACTTCACCCTCTAAACTTCCATCCTTACTCACCACACTACCCAGGTACTTTAACGGACTCACATTTTCCATTTCCTCCTCATCAGACCTCACTGTATATTCACTGACTTCATCTTTCTCGAAGACCATAACTTAACTCTTCCTTACATTTACCTTCAGATTCCGTTCCTTACACACTCTCCCAATCTCATCCACCAAGTCTTGCTGTTCCCCTTTGCCTTCACTCAACAACACAGTATTATTTGCAGACATTATAACATGGAGTTTTCAAACACTGCCCTCTCTCATTAGGGCCGCTGCAACATCCACTGCCCTACCTTGTATCTCTTTTATAACCCCATCCAAATACAGATTGTTGTACAGCTATGAAGACATGACACATCCCTATTTCAATCTAACCTTCATATAGAAAAATTCACTCAGTGTGCTATCCACACGCACTGCAGCCTTAGAACCCTCATACATACAATCACAACATTCAACAACTTCCCATCTACTCCATATATTAAGACTTTCTACAATCCTTGTCTATCGGCCCTGTCATATGCTTTCTTCCAACCCATGAAAGCCGCATACGACTTCTTTCCCTTCTCTAGAAACTTTTTTACTAAAGTTCTAAGAATGAATATCTGATCTGCACAACCTCTTCCAGCATTTTCAACATCATAAACCCACGGCTGAGCTACAGATATTAGAGTTTGCTACAGAAGACATAGACTCTTCATACAACCAAGAGTTTATGCCAGATGAACTGCTCCTTGCCCTTAAATCCTGTTAAAACACCAGCCCTGGACCAGACACCATCACGTATGGTATGATCCAGCATCTTAATCAGGACAATATGATTAAGCTCTTAGCACTGTACAATGACCTTTGGGCATCTCGAATGTTCTCAAACTCATGACACTTTGCGTACATAATACCAATACCCGAAGAGGCTGGTTGTCTTATGAATCCCACTTCATTTCTTCCTATTGCGTTGACCTCTTGTCTATGTAAGGTAATTGAATGAATGGTTTACAATAGGCTTCTTTTTGTTTTAGAGTCAAAGAATTATATATATGATCAACAGTGTGGCTTCCGTAAATATAGAAGTTCACTAGGTCATTTAATGAATCTGGAGCATTGTATTGCAGAGGCATTTGCCAGTAAAGAATTTATAATACCAGTGTTCTTGGACTACCATCAAGCTTATGACATGACATGGCAACACGGTATACTAATGAAGCTCTTTGCTTATGTTTTATGAGGTAATTTTCCTTTTTATATTCCAGTTTCTTAAGGGACTGAATTTTCTCTGTCAAATTGTCACGTAATATAACATCGGATATATTTATCCAGGAAAACGGGCTGCCTCAGGGAAGTGTTCTAGTCCCACCTTATTTACTATTGTGACCAATGATATTCTGTCTTCAGGCTTCCATCCCGAGGAATCTTAAATATTCATTCTGTGCTGACGATTGTGCAATATGGCACTCTTCCGTAATGTACAATTTTCGTCTGGGGGGATTCAAGCACCCCTTGACTTCGTCCACCAAAGGCCCTTGCAGTGGGGATTTAAGTTTTCGGTCCCTAAGTTTGCAACTACTCCCTGTGGCGGGGGGACACAATCTGGCCGCAATATGGGGTGGTAATACTACTCTGCGGCCAGGTTGTGTTTGGAAGAATACTGCCACCGTATTCCCTGCGTGTCGTAAAAGGAGACTAAAAGGGGCGGGATGAGGGGACTAGGGACCCCCTCCTCTGTTTTTTAGTTCCTAAAAAGAGACAGGCCAGAGAAAGGGATGGGAGATGGAGTTATCCCCGTACCCTGAAGATTGGGTCTATGAATGTGCGTGGTTGTAGTACAATTGAGGCTAAAAGGGAGGAGATTGGAAGAATGTTTGTGAGAAGAAAGTTGGATGTGTTAGCTTTGAGTGAAACGAAGATGAAAGGGAAGGGTGAGTCTATGTTTGAAAGTGTGAATGGAAGATTGTCAGGTGTTGATAGAGGAAGGGCAAGAGAAGGTGTGGCCTTGTTAGTGAGTCCGAAAGTACAGCAGTGTGTGATTGAATGGAAGGAGGTGTCATCGAGACTGATTTGGGTGAAAGCGAAATTTGAACGTGAGTTGTGGGTGTTTGTGAGTGCATATGGGCCTGGTAGTGAAAGGGATGAAGAGGAGAGGGAGTCTTTCTGGAATGATGTTGATGAGTGTCTGCAGAGTTTTGGAGCGAATGTGAATGTGGTAATGATGGGAGATCTGAATGCTGGAGTGGGAAATGTAGCAGTTGAAGGTGTAGTTGGTATGCATGGTGTGCCTGGAAGAAATGAAAATGGAGAACGAATGATAGCGATGTGTGTTGAGCGAGAGATGGTGATTGGAAATACGCTGTTTGGGAAGAAAGATATTTATAAGTATATATGGGTGAGACAGGAGGGTGGAAGGGTTGTTGATAGAGCTTTGATGGACTATGTGGTTGTGTCTAGGAATGTAATAGAAAGATTGTTGGATGTGAGAGTTCTGAGAGGGGAGGGTGGAGGTATGTCTGACCACTACCTGGTGGAGGGAAAGTTAAGAGTAGGTAAGAGATGGGTGAGAGCTAGGAGGGTTAGGTGTGGCAGGGAGGTTTTGAAAGTGAATTGGATAAGAGAGAGAAAAAGATAGAGTATCAGGAGAAATTGAAAGATTAGTGGAACGCACTGAAAGATCAGGGAAATGGCAGTGTGGAGTAGGAATGGCAGTTGTTTAAGAGTGCTGTGGTGGGGCATGCAGAAGAGGTGTGTGGTGTGAGACGTGTGGGTGGTGGTGTAAAAAAAGGAAGTGAATGGTGGTGCGAGGAAGTAAGTATGGTTGTGGCTGAGAAGAGACGTGCATATGAAGTGTGGCTGCAGAGGAAGGATGAGATGTCATATGAAAGGTATAAGGAAAAGAGGAATAGGGCGAGAAGGGCTGTGCGTGATGCTAAAGTGGCAGCAGATGAGAGGTGGGGTAGGCGGCTTACAGAGAATTTTCAACAGAATATGAAAATGTTTTGGAAGGAAGTGAAAAGGGTGCGAAAGGGAGAGTCTGGGAAGGAAGAACGAGTAAAAGCAGAGGATGGAAGGATGTTAACTGAGATGGATGCAGTAAGGAAGAGATGGGCAGAGTATATTGAAAGATTGTTAAATGTAGAGGAGGAAAGGGTGGCTGAGATTGTGGCAGATGGAAGGGTGCAAGGAATAAATGTGTTGGGAGAGCTGAATGATTCTTTGATCACGAAGGAGGAAGTGGAGAAGGCAGTAAAGGAGATGAAAACAGGGAAAGCAGCAGGATGGATGGGTGTGCTGTGGAATGCCTGAAAGGTGGTGGAGTGACCATTGTTGACTGGTTAGTAAGATTGTTGAATGTATGCTTTGTGAAAGGTATGGTGCCAATTGACTGGGCAAGTGCATGTGTGGTCCCGCTGTATAAAGGCAAGGGTGATAAGTATGAATGTACTAGCTTTAGGGGTATAAGTCTGTTGAGTGTTGTAGGTAAGGTTTATGGTAGTGTTAATTATGAGAGTTAGAGAGGGTACAGAGGGAGTGATTGGTGAAGAGCAGTGTGGCTTTAGGAGAGGGAGGGGATGCGTTGATCAGGTGTTTGCTGTGAGACAAGTGTGTGAAAAGTATTTAGCGAAAGGCAAGGATGTGTTTTGGGCATTCATGGATTTAGAGAAAGCGTATGATAGAATTGATAGGGAGGCTTTGTGGACTGTTTTAAGATTGTATGGACTTGATGGTAGGTTACTAAAAGGGGTGAAAAGTTTTTATGTAAACTGCAGAGTGTGTGTAAGAGTGGGAAATGCTGTGAGTAACTGGTTTCCTGTGAGAGTGGGGCTGCGACAGGGATGTGTGATGTCGCCTTGGTTGTTTAATATTTACATGGATGGTGTTGTAAGGGAGGTGAATGCAAGAGTTTTAGGTGGAGGTCTGAGTCTGGTGAATGTTGATGGTGGAGAGTGGAATCTGAAGCAGCTGCTGTTTGCAGATGATACTGCACTGGTGGCTGATTCAGAGGAGAGATTGAGACAGTTAGTAGAGGAGTTTGGAAGGGTGTGTGGAAGGAGGAAATTGAAAGTAAATGAGAATAAGAGTAAAGTGATGAAGTGTACGAGGTTGGTAGATGGTAGGGGGATGAATATAGCTTTGAATGGTGAGTTGCTTGAGGAGGTAGAGTGTTTTAAATATCTAGGGTCACATGTTGCTGTGGATGGAAGAATGAATGCAGAAGTGAAGTTTAGAATAAATGAAGTAGGAAAGGTGCTGGGAGGAATGAAAAAAGTGTTTAGATGTCGTTCGCTTAGAATGGATGTAAAGAGAAGGTTGTATGAGGGTGTTGTGGTACCGACTGCGTTATATGGGGCTGAAACATGGAATATGGGTGTAGCAGAGAGGAAAAGTTTGAATGTAATGGAGATGAGGTGTCTGAGGAGTATGTGTGGAGTGACGCGTATGGATCGAGAGCAAAATGATGAAGTGCGAAGGAGAACTGGAGTTGTTCGGGAGATGGCTGGTAGAGTTGAGCAGAGGGTGTTGCAATGGTTTGGGCCTATGGAGAGAATGGATAATGAGCGATTGGTGAAAAAGATAACTAGATCTGATGTGAGAGGTGTAAGGCTGAGAGGAAGACCACGAATAGGATGGATGAACAGTGTGAAGAGAGCACTGGATGTGAGAGTGATGTCTGTTGAGCAAGGAAGAGTGGCTGTGTGTGACAGAAATAAATGGAGAGAAATTGTGAATGAATAAGTGATGACGCAGCCCTGAGGGGATATTCTCCAGCATTTGGTCTGATCAGCTAGTCAAGTCAGGTGCGGGTAAGGGGATGGGTCTGTTATGATGTGGCAGGGGTAAACCAGCTCTGCTGTCGGGCCCTGCTGCGGATGTCACTGATTGCATTGCGCAGTTGACCCTTGTGCGGTGTGGTGCGGTGAGGATCTGTCCGTTCTCCCCTTGGGGCTAAGATGCGAATTAATGTGTTTGAATGGATGAGTAAATGGGGAGTGTGTCGTCCTGTCTCGGCTACCTCCCTTTCCTTGGGGGAAGCAGCCTAGGTATATAGATATAGATAGAAGTTTGCAACTGTAGTTTTTACAACTCATAAGGTACCTAATTTGTGTTTGACTTTGAATGATCAGATGGTACTTTTTCATTTTTTTAAAGAGTTGGGGCTACATTTTCATCGTCATTTGAACTTTAAAATTCATGTCAATAATTTACTTTCTCATTGATAAACCGTTAAATGGCCTCAAGTACTTTGCATGTACTATATGGGGTGCTGACAGAAAATCTTCATTAATGGTGTATAAGTCCTTTATTCGATCTAAGTTGGACTACGGCGCACAGATGTGTGGGTCAGTATCTGATGCCACATTGAGAAGGTTCGATGTACTGAGGAATAAATGTTTGTGAATGTGTCTTGGAGCCATCCAGAGTACACTTGTGGCTCAAATGGATGTGGAGGGGAAAGCTTAGGAAAACTAATATCGACAATGTGGACTGTACCCTTCTGCATTAACACCATCTTCTGCATGATGTGCTTCGGCCACTTGCCGTTCACCTCCACTTACTGACTCAAGAGCTTGGTGTGGACCGCAGTGACTGTTGACAAGTTGGTGCCTAAAAATATAGCTCCTTGGGAGCCACCCGACTTTACTGTTCATATATTATGGCTCTCAGCACCGAAAACCAAGGCGCCAGAGAAGAAGGTCCACAACTTGTTTCATAACATCGTCGTTCGTCACTTGGGGTCCCACCAATTGAACACCAATGGCTCCAAGTTGAGTGCATGCATGGGTGCTAGATTATTGTCAACTAAATTTTCCCCAGGTATCCCCTGCCAACTCATACATGTGTGTTTACATCTGAACTATGGGGTTTAACGAAGCCATAGACTGTGCTTTCAACTCTAGACATGACTCATTTGTCATAGTTTTGGATTCCAAATCAGCCATTCAGGCTTCTTGCACTACGGATTCTAGTGAGATCCAGGGCCGCACTGTTAATGAGTTGCATTCGTGCGGCAAGTCCTTCACGCTGATCTGGGTGTCTGGTCATTGTCGTATTTACGGCAATGAGCAGGCTGACTTACTTGCAAAAGTCGGTTGTGGAACTCGAGGAGACTTGGGACGTTCCTTGTCATCTACGATCGAGTCTCTCCCTCGGAAAGAAATCATTAAATCTTCTGTGGCAAGGTCAGTGAACCAGACTAAATATCCCAAAGTGCAAGCCACAACTCGGCGATTGGCACACTGCCCAACAGCTCCAGTCGCCAGGAAGAAAAAATTCTGGCGAGACTGAGAATGAACTGTACATTTCTCACCCATAAGGCGCCATATATTGAAAGACGATTTCCACTGTACTGTGACACCTGTTATGCAATGTTATCTATCAGTCATATCATCCTGCGCTGTTGGCGATTTATTCGTGAACGTACTTCACTTATAAATTATTGCGGCACTGCAGACATCCCCTTCACCCATTCCACCATCCTGGATGGTGGGGATATTGCTATGACTGATAAACTGATGGCTTTCTTGAGGGAGACTGGACTAATCAGAGTGATGTGACTTTTACGATATGGTTATGTTTTTTTCTCGAATATATATATATATATATATATATATATATATATATATATATATATATATATATATATATATATATATATGAATTGTATTATTAATTTGGGTTGACAGTTGACGTATTGGAAATAGCTCCCTCTTCTGACTGCTTTGTTTCTAATATTGATCTCCTTTACATTAAACCATGCTCCTCGCCTGACAGCCACCAACTGATTAGTGCAAGTTTGCAATATAGAAAGGTACTGAGCATTTTTAGTCGATGGTGTTCTGTTGGGTTAGGTTCTACACTTTCTGTAGTCTGTACATATGTAAATGCATTCCATCATCTTGTAAAAGTTATCTTAATTAAAGCCGACAACTGACATATGAAATGTTCCTGACTCGTCTGGTTCTCTTTCATATATTGATGTCCCCTATATTAGTTTGTGCCTCGACTGACAGCAACCAGGTGATGAGTGCACGTATGTAATGTAGAAAGGCATTACATACCTGCAGTCGATGGCGTTCTCTAAGTTGAGGAATTTTTGCCATTAGTGTAGTTGTAGCTATTTATCTCATTAGGATTTAGTATAGGTTAGCGATTTATCTGTTAAGTTATTAGTTTTAGGGTCTTAAGTTTAGTTTTTTTTTTTTCTAATAAATAATGTGCTGCAATGTATACAAAAGATAATACAAAACAATAAAAAAATTAAAAAAATATATACATGTATGTGTATATGTAAGTGTGTAAGAAGGTGTGAATGTATAAATCCATAGATGTGTGTGTATGTGTATATATAAATATATATGTATGAAGGCGTGAATATATAAATCCTTATATATATATGTATGTATATATATATATATATATATATAAATATAAATATATATATATATATATATATAGATATATATATATATATATATATATCATCATCAGCCGTTTGAGTATCCACTGCAGGACAGGCCTATCCCGGCCGAAGTCGGGACGATACAGCCAATGTATCTCTACCAAGCGGCTTAGGCTGTCTAGTAGAGATTGTATATAGGGTGAGAAGTGCTTGTAAGTGGAATTGTAGTGTTGTAGTGGCTTTGGATGTGTGTGTAGTCTGTGAACAAAGTGTAATTGCCCGCGCAAACCGACTGGGTGCAAGCATACTTTATAGTAAGCGGCACTGGCTCAACCACAGCACCCTTTGTGTCCGCCAATGCAGTACGTGCCTGAGTGAACACTCCCAAAGTTTATTACCCTGGCGGGGTGCGAACCCTGGTTCACCCGTGTACGAAACGCACATTCTACCACTGTATCACAGAGGCTCCACAGTATATATATATATATATATATATATATATATATATATATATATATATATATATATATTTATATATATATTTATATATATATTTATATTTATATATATATACATATATATATATATATATATATATATATATATATATATATATATATATATATATATATATATATTGTTACATAGCCTATGATTTCATCATCCTTTGTGCAATTCTAACGTACGGTATGCTGCATGTTTGATCACAAGCGTATTCTACCTCACTCCCCCCGTCCTCCCTTATAGTAGAGTAAGTCGTTCTTTCTGTTGTTCAGAGCAGGATTGTCAACTCTTTGTCCCCATGGCTTCATTTGCGCGTCCTTCTTACAAGTTGTATCAAGCTCTACCGGCCCCTATAAAATGAGCTCAGTCTCTGTATTAATTGCCACTTAGATCTACTCCTCATTTTGTTCACATCTCTGTCCTCCCCTGTACAGTTATTATTGTAAGTGCTCAGGAAGCCTCCAACCATCTAGCAGCTGTGTAATTTGAGTATAAGTGTTATTGCATTTTTTGTTGTACTGTGTAGCATGGGGTGTTGGTTCGTGGGCCTGGTGAGGTTTTTGTGATTCATATGTTTTTATGTCAGTCATTTTTGATAATATTTTGTATCTGTAATAATATATCTTGCATTCACTGAGTATTATCTGGTATTGTCATTTTATCAGGGCTGACTTAGATAAATTTGCTCTTGCTAATTTCGTGTTAATAGAGGCTATTGCAGTTAACCATATATTTAACCTGTTTTTTGCCATTACATTATCATTATGAGTCCTGAATGTTTTGTTGTTAGTTTGAGCATTAAACTTTAACTTGTAATTTTACCTACCTCTTTTGTTTTGAACCTGGAACTTTACGGGACAGTAGTGATTTTTAGTATTCTCACTTAAAGTGTACATTATCTTTCTCTGTTCCGTAACTTAAATTTGGCGACCTCTTATCAGGATATTCAGGATATTATCATAAGGATGTTGCTTGATATTTTGTGACTGTGATATATTCATGTTGGCTACTATTACTACGCTTGATGAAGCCAAAGATTTTTTGTCAAATGTGCAAACAGTATTGGATGTAGAAAACAGAACAAAGAATGAACTTAAGCTTGTTGCTCAACAATTGGGAATTGTTGTTCGCTCTCATCATTCTAAAGATCAAATTGTTGACATGATTAATGAAAGCTTGTTTAATGTAACTCCTCCAAATGAGCAAACGCAGATTGAATTAGCTAAGTTACAGCTAGCCCTGCAGGAGGCCCGTGCTAAGGAGGCTGAGGCACAAGTTGAACTTGCTAGGGTTCAGGCAGACCATTAGTATCGCATGAAACAAGGTGGAACTGGATCATCTAGCTCTGATGATTTTGATGTGGCTAAAAATGTTAAACTTGTCCCTCCTTTTAATGAATCTGATTTAACAAAGTATTTTCAGTTGTTTGAGAGGGTAGCTATAGGTTTTAATTGGCCCAAAAAGTATTGGCCAGTACTCCTTCAAACTGTTCTCACCGGTAAAGCTCAAATAACTTATGCATCTTTGCCTCAGGATCAATCTGATAATTATGATGTAGTTAAGAGCTTGATTCTTAAGGCCTATGAGCTTGTTCCTGAAGCCTATAGAGTAAAATTTAGGACAACTTATAAGCAAGATAAGCAGTCTCATGTTGAGTATGCAAAAATCAAAGAAGATCTGTTAGAGCAGTGGTTAAATTCTAAGAATGTGGATTCTGATTTCGGTAAATTTAAGCAGATGATTTTGCTGGAGGACTTCAAAAGGTGTGTTAATAAAGATGGAAGCCTATATCTTGATCAGAAAAGAATAGATAATTTGTCTGATGCTGCAGTTTTAGCTGATGAATATGTTCTCACTCACAAGAGATATTTTAAAGAAAAAAGGAAAGCTGAGAGTAAGTACGTTGCCTCTACTCAGAGTACAGGTAACAGGAAAGAGAATAAAGATGATGTTTCTCAGGAAGTAAATACCAGCTTCACCTCTAGACTTCAGAAAAGTAAATGTACTTATTGTAGTAAGCTTGGTCATACTACGAAGAAATGTTTCAGGAGACAGCGTGATGTGAACAAAAAGGAGTCTCTAAATATTCAGTCAATTGGTCTAGTGTCCACCCTTGAGAGTACCCAGAATTCTTTAACTGAGTTAACTGAACCTGCTTTGAGGGGTAAATTAAATTCTCATGATGGAGCTCCTCTTTTGAGCAGTAACGTGGGTGACACTCTCAAGAGTTCGTGTGCTAATTTCCTGTCTGAAGGTTTTGTCAGTCCTCTGGACAGTAATAACAGGAAATCAGTTAAAATATATCGTGATACAGGTGCTTGCCAATCCCTTATGCTGACCAGTGTTCTAGGCTCTAATGTTAATTCCTCTGATGAAACTGTAATCTTACAAGGTGTAGGGAATAATTACTTCTCTGTCCCTCTGAGCAGAGTGAATTTAGAGTCTGGTTTTGTTAATGGTTCTGTTATGGTTGGGTTGGTTGAGACACTCCCAATGTCAGGTGTAACTTTCTTACTTGGAAATGATATTGGTGGAAGTCAAGTGTGTCCAGCTCCTCAGTTGTCTAGTGAGCCAGTGGCTGCGTCCCAGGATTGTGATGTCCCTGATGTGTTCCCTGCATGTGCTGTCACTAGGGCTAAGTCTAAAGTTACTGGTGACTTAGAGGATAATGATGATGATGATGTTATCCTAGCTGACACTTTTCTTCCTAATTTGGACCACTCACCAGATGAGGCAGTACCGCGTAGTGTTGATAATTTGTCTCGTCAAGAGTTGGTTGAGTTGCAGGTTGCTGACCCTGAGTTGAAAGGTCTAGCTAACTCTGCTTGCAGTGAGGAAGAGTCAGCTGGTGCTTCTACTTGTTATTATATAAAGTCAGGAGTACTTATGAGGAAGTGGAGACCCTCAACAGCATCAGCCGACTGTGAATGGGAGGCTATACATCAAGTTGTCATCCCTCGTGTTTGTATTCAGGATATCATTAGAGTGGCTCATGATTCCAGTTTGGCAGGACACCTTGGAGTGAGGAAGACTGTGGCACGCATTTTGAAACACTTCTACTGGCCAGGTATCTTCAGGGATGTTTCCTGGTATTGTAAGTCTTGTCACACCTGTCAAGTTGTGGGGAAGTGTAATCAGACCGAAAAGGTTGCACCTCTAGTTCCCATTCCTCCTTTTGAGGCGCCATTCACCCGTGTGTTGGTGGATATTGTGGGCCCTCTGCCTAAGACTTCTTCAGGATTTTCTTATGTGTTGACCCTGATTGATATGGCAACTCGTTATCCTGAAGCCATTCCACTTAGAAATATCTCAGCAAAGAACGTGGTTAAGGAAATGCTAGGGTTCTTCACAAAGTTTGGTCTGCCCAAGGAGGTACAGTCAGATCGGGGAAGTAATTTCATGTCAAATGTTTTCAAGCAGTCTCTGAAAGAGTTGGGCATCACCCAGATCACGTGTTCAGCTTACCATCCCCAGACCCAAGGAGCGTTGGAGAGATATCATCAAACACTCAAATCGATGCTCAAGAAATACTGTTTGGAACATCATAAAGACTGGAATAAAGGTCTTCCATTCGTTGTATTTGCCGCAAGAGAATCTCCAAATGAATCACTGGGCTTCTCACCCTTTGAACTACTGTTTGGCCATGAAGTAAGAGGACCCCTTAAGTTACTCAATGAATGCTGGCTGTCGGAGGAAGATGACATCAACCTGCTGGAGTATGTGATGAAGTTCAAAGAACGGCTGTCCACTGTTTTACAGCTGGTGAGAGAGAATTTAGGAGCTGCTCAGGAGAAGATGAAGACTTGGTATGATAAGAAGTCCAGGTTACGCCACTTTCAGCCAGGAGATCAGGTTTTGATTCTGCTATCGGTGCATGGGCAACCTCTTCAAGCCAAGTATAGTGGTCTTTATTTCGTGGAGAAGAAACTCAGTGATGTCAACTATGTCATCGCCACACCAGATCGTAGAAAGAACAAGCAACTTTGTCACATCAACATGCTAAAGTTATATCACAGGCGGGACGAAAATAACCCAGTCTGCACTGTAGCTGTTCCACCCGAGTCTGCAAGTGAAGTTCTTCCATGCAGCATGAGCCTGAGTGATAGTTTGGGGAAGAATCCTGATATCATGAATGATCTCCAGACTAAGCTTTCTCATCTACCTCCCGAGGAAAGGCAGGAGTTTTCGGCATTACTGCAGGAGTACCCGCAAGTGTTCCGTGCTACTCCAGGAAGAACCACTGTGTTGATGCATGATGTCGATGTTGGAGACGCAAAGCCAATTAAACTGCCTCCTTACCGTGTGAACCCAGTGAAAGTTCCTCTCATCCAGAAGGAGCTTGGCTACCTGTTGGACCACAAGATGATTGAGCCCTGTCAGAGCGAGTGGAGTTCTCCTGTTACTCTAGTCCCTAAGCCAGGTGGGTCACAGCGGCTTTGCATCGACTACAGACGTGTTAATCAGATAACCAAAACAGACACTTACCCTCTCCCTCGCGTGGAAGATTGCATAGACAAGATCGGAAAGGCTAGGTACATAAGTAAGTTTGATTTGTTAAAGGGATACTGGCAAGTACCTATGACTGAACGTGCTAGGGAGATCTCATGTTTTGTAACACTAGGAAAGACTTTTGCATGTTCTGTAATGCCATATGGTATGAAGAATGCACCAGCCACATTTCAGAAGCTCATGAATGTTGTAACAGAGAGTTTGGCAGGGTGTATTGTTTATAGTGATGATGTATTAATCTTGAGTGACAACTGGAAAGATCACCTATGCCATGTCAGTAAATTTCTTGAGCCTTTGGTTCAAGCTAATCTTGTAGCTAATTTATCAAAGTGTGAGTTTGGTCAAGCTAAAGTTCAGTACCTTGGGTACGTAATTGGTGATGGACATGTTGCACCACCAGGAGCTAAGGTTCAGGTTATAAGTGATCTTCCCAGACCTAAAAGTAGGAAAGAGCTACAAAGATTTTTGGGAATGGTAGGTTATTACAGGAGATTTGTTCTTAACTTTTCAATTCTTGTATCACCACTTACAGACCTACTGAAAAAGGGAGTTAAATTTGTCTGGACTGATAACTGTGAATCCTCTTTCAGTAAACTTAAAGCTATCCTATTAAGTCAGCCAGTGCTTGCTACTCCAAATTTTGCTAAGCCTTTTAAGATGGCTGTTGACGCAAGTGATACAGGAGCTGGGGCTGTTTTGCTGCAAGAGGATGATCAGGGTATTGAACACCCTGTATCTTATTACAGTAAGAAGTTCACTCCACCTCAAAAAAACTACTCAACTATTGAGAAAGAGCTTTTGGCCTTGATTTTGGGTTTACAGCATTTTTCATTTTATTTGTGTTCTGTTTTTGACCCCATAGTCATTTATACCGATCATAACCCACTGAAATTCCTTAGTAAGTTTAAAGATAAAAATCAGAGATTGACAAGATGGAGTCTACTTCTTCAGGAGTATTCATTAGACATACAAAATGTCAAGGGGAAAGAAAATGTTATTGCAGATTGCTTATCTAGACTTTAGACGGATTGTTTTAGAGTAATAAGAAATTTCCTTTGTAAATTTCTTTTTCTTTGTGGGGAGGTGTTACATAGCCTATGATTTCATCATCCTTTGTGTAATTCTAACGTACGGTATGCTGCATGATTGATCACGAGCGTGTTCTACCTCACTCCCCCCGTCCTCCCTTATAGTAGAGTAAGTCGTTCTTTCTGTTGTTCAGAGCAGGATTGTCAACTCTTTGTCCCCATGGCTTCATTTGCGCGTCCTTCTTACAAGTTGTATCAAGCTCTACCGGCCCCTATATAATGAGCTCAGTCTCTGTATTAATTGCCACTTAGATCTACTCCTTATTTTGTTCACATCTCTGTCCTCCCCTGTACAGTTATTATTGTGAGTGCTCAGGAAGTCTCCAACCATCCAGCAGCTGTGTAATTTGAGTATAAGTGTTATTGCATATTGTTCTTGTACTGTGTAGCATGGGGCGTTGGTTCGTGGGCCTGGTGAGGTTTTTTTGATTCAAGTGTTTTTACATCATTTATTTTTGATAATATTTTGTTATCTGTAATAATATATCTTGCATTCACTGAGTATTATCTGGTATTGTCATTTTATCAGGGCTGACTTAGATAAATTTACTCTTGCTAATTTCGTGTTAATAGAGGCTATTGCAGTTAACCATATATTTAACCTGTTTTTTGCCATTACATTATCTTTATGAGTCCTGAATGTTTTGTTGTTAGTTTGAGCATTAAACCTTAACTTGTAATTTTACCTACCTCTTTTGTTTTGAACCTGGAACTTTACGGGACAGTAGTGATTTTTAGTATTCTCACTTAAAGTGTACATTATCTTTCTCTGTTCCGTAACTATATATATATATATATATATATATATATATATATATATATATATATATATATATATATATATATATAACGCCATAACGACCAGGGACTTCGGCCTCAATAGTCGATAGGCAAAAGAAAAAAAAAAGAAATATATTATTACTGGAGAAGCTGTGGTATGCGAAACATTGAAATAAACTGAATCTTGTACTCTGCATTTGGCCTTTCTCCGTGTATACTGTTTCAATCATAGCTGCTTTCTACAAAATAGTAGTAGTAGTAGCAGTAGTAGTAGCACTAGCAGGAGTAGAATAAGAAGCATTAAAGGCATGGATGGTATCAGGCCCCGCTGCAACGGGGTAGGGTCAGTATCAATTCCCCTGCCACTTCCTTAATAATTTCAATATAGTAACGTCATTTTACATTATATTCTTGCTGTTGAGACACTTTTTCGCTCAGTTTAGTTGTTCTTGTTGCTTTACCACGGGATAATTGGCCGAGCAGATCCATCGACCACAGGTAAGCTACTGCGTCTGTAAGGCCGTCCTACAGGTACAGTACAGTACATAAATCGTGGAGTGATATGGCACTCCTATCAGTAGACACCACCTCACCAGGATTGGACTAGGATCCCACCCACGGCGAGGTGCAGGTAAGTAGGAGAAGGTTTGGCTCCCGGATGGATGCCGCAACTCCTACATCAAGGGGTATAGCACCACCACGTGCGCGCTCCTCGTCAGCGCCACTCAGTTTAGTAGAGCCATCCGGTAGTGAAGACATCAGTGAAAACTATAACCTCTATAGTTTCAGAATTCTCTCCTAACATGAGCAAAACCGTTTAGAGTACAATAGAAAAGACGCCATTATATGGAAGGGTCTAAAAATTTTCTTATCCTTCTAACTAATGACATATTATTGTTTGCACGAAAATACAAAGAAAATCACCTTCACCAAAAAAAAAAAAAAAATGATAATAATAATAATAATGTGGCAGCAGTTCTAAGACTCAGGTGGCTTACACCTGGATTGACCTGGCATTAACTCAGCCACATCTCCTTTATATTATATTATTGCTGCCGCCAGACGATTTTCTTCTATCTATCTATCTTTTTGTATCAGCCAATATATCTATCTGTCTATCTATCTATCTATGTATGTGTGGAGAGAGAGAGAGAGAGAGAGAGAGAGGTCTCCCAAAATTTTTAGAAGACACAGTTACTCGGAGAGTTAGGTTAGGTTATATTAGTTTTGGTTATTTTGGTTAAGTTAGGAGAGTTTCAGTTAGTCATTTTGGCCTTGGTTAAGAAAGTTAGCTGAGGTTTGGTTAGGTTGGGATATTTTCGATTAGGTTAGGTTAGGCTATTTTAGGCTTGGTTAGGTTAACTTTAGGCAGCTCAGGATAGGTTAGGTCAGGTCAGGACATTTTGGTTAGATGAATCGTGTCCGGTCCTCCCTGTGTCGTGTCTTATGCGTACTTATACAAAGGGATCACTGAGCACTGGCGAGTCTTGAGAACATGATATCTATATCAAATAAATCTTACACTCAGCATTGTATACCTGTGGCCATTTGACCGTCATATTCCCAGAGACATTCACGGCCCTATCGTTACCACATGAGGAAGGGGATGTTTTTAAGTTTATTCTTTCCATTTCCCGAAAATTTTATTCAGTTTAGGATGGTCTTCTTGAACTGGAAAACCAAAATATTGCCTTAATGAAGCGCTTCAGTATGTGAAACCCATACGAGTGTAATAAAAGTCTTGTAGCAGGAAGACCAGTCCCCAAATTAAGTCACTCGGTTCTTAGGGATTAAAACAGTATGTGATGATTCAAACAAATCTCCAGTCATTGACAGCTATTTATGGAACACAGTAACTGCTAGATGCAATTAACCTGCATCGCGCATTACACACTGCATTCAGGAACAATACAGATTGGTTATAAACAGTACCATTAATGTATGCATTAGATATTTTTTGTACAGTACTGAAGACCTGTCCACAGTGCCGTCGTCAATATAATTAATGCGAGTCATGGCGTCCTTGCATGTAGGTCATGTTCATTTCTCGATTACGTGTCTTGATTATTGTATACATATCCTAGCAAGTTTTATTTTATTGCACACACACACACACACACACACACACACACACACACACACACACACACACACACACACACATATATATATATATATATATATATATATATATATATATATATATATATATATATATATTCTCTACTAGACAGCCTAAGCTACTTGATAGAGATACATTGGCTGTATCGTCCCCACTTCGGTCGGGATAGGCCGGTCCTCCAGTGGACGCTCAAACGGCTGATGAGATGAGATGAGATTATATATATATATATATATATATATATATATATATATATATGTGTGTGTGTGTGTGTGTGTGTGTGTATCTTTACAGGAATGAGTCAGGCTCTTACTGCCCTGTGTCTTAAACCATTTTTATCATACATATCCTTAAATTTATGAATTGTTTTGGCACACTATTTCATTTGGTAGTGCAATCCACTGATCAAGTGCCCTATTTGGGAAACTAAATTTCCTTATGTCTTTAACGCCTCTCTTTTTATGCAGTTTTTTGCAGTGTCCTCTTGCTGGTGCTTCACCATAGGTTATATATTCATTTATGTCTATTTTCTCCTTCCCTGATATGCATTTATATAGCATAATCATGTTTTCTCTTTTCCTTCTTTCCTGTAGTGTTGGTAGATTAAGTTTTTCTAGTCTTTCTTCGTAGCTTAGGTCCCTTAAGCTTTGTATTCATCTTGAAGCGGCCCTTTTTTTCAATCTTATCTATGTGTTTTTTTGAGGTGAGGACTCCAGACTACTGATACATACTCCAGGGTTGGTCTGATGACTGATATTATCTTCCTCAGCATGTCTTCATTTACGTGTGTGAATACTATTCTCGTATTTGCAAGCAGTGTATACATGTTCCGTACCTTCTTATCGATGTGGTCAGCCCTAGATCATCTGTTATGGATAATCACACCTAAGGCCTTCTCTCTTTCTGATATGTCTAGCATTTTACTTCCTAAATTATAATCTCAGTCTCGTGTTTTTCCACTTTTACGAAACTTAATTACATGACACTTGTCAACATTGAAATCCATCTTCCATGTATTACTCCATTCCAGAAGTGTATTTCATTCTTCTTGTAGCTCTTTACAAAAGTCTGAGTTAGTAATTCTCCTTTTTATTTTTGCTTCATCAGCAAACATAGATACCTTTCATTTCCAGTATTACTATCTATCTCATTTACATACACTAAAAACATAACTGGTGCCAGCACCGAGCCCTGTGGAACTCCGCTAGTCACTTCCCTCCATGTTGAGTAATTTTCCCTTAGTACTGTTCTCATTTCCCTTATTTTGAGAAAATCTTGCATCCAACAATACAGTTTGCCTTGGATTCTTCGTTGATGGTACAGTTTCTATTAAAGTCTTTGATGTGGTACTCTGTCAAGTGCTTTCTTGAAATCTAGATAGGTGCTGTCCACCTACCCTTCTCTTTTCTGTAATGTTTCTGGAACTCTGTCATAACAGCTTAAAAGATTAGTAACACATGATTTTCCCTTTCTGAAACCAAACTGCCTTTCTGATATCATAATGTGTTCTAGATGGTTTAACCAAACTTTTCTTATCAGCTTTTCCAGTATCTTACTTGACCCAAACTTTTCTTATCAGCTTTTCCAGTATCTTACTTGTGTGTATGTGTGTGTGTGTGTGTGTGTGTGTGTGTGTGTGTGTGTACACACGCACGCACGCGAGTGCACTCACAATAATTTTTGCGAGATTTTCAGTCAGCGAGGAAAATAATACGGGCATGAGCATTGAAATAAGATTATATTTGATAAATCACATAGGGACACTCCAAGCAATGAAACAGAAGAAAGCAGCAGCCACACACATAAATTGAAGGTGATAATCAATAGACCATTATATTTTACCTTATGTGTCCTTGGCCAGAATTTTAACATAGATTTAGTTCATTTATCCTTCAATGTCAGCTCGATCTAAATGATTTTGTTAATTTTGGACAAACATTTCGTAGTGAAGGGAGTGTGAACAGTCTTCTTAACCCCTTCATAATCTTATTTCTCTCCGTAAGCTGAATAAAATTGTATAAAAGTAGCGAAAATAAGTTTTAAAGTATGGAACGTCATTAGACTAAGGGACGTGATTGGTTAGTTCTTGCTGGCAAGGAACACTGAGGGGCAGATGAAGAACAGATTTGTGTAGTGTGTGCAAGTGATTCTTAATCCTTTTCCTCCTCCTCCTCCTCCTCCTCCTCCTCCTCCTCCCCCCTCTCATCATCATCATTATCATCATCAGTAATAATAATAATAATAATAATAATAATAATATTATTATTATTATTATTATGTAACCTCCCTACATTTCCTCATTTCAGCCCACAAATATACAACGAATTATGACAAATCATCATCATCATTAATCTACCTGTTTTCTTCCGTCGTAAGGAATGGGTGAGTTAGGATCTAGAAATAAGCAAAGAGGAAACACGCAAGTAGGAAAACTACCTAATCGCAATATACTGATAGAGAAGCAAAAAAAGAAAAAAAAAAGTTGGTTATATCAAACAATTGTATATACCTAACAACCATACTATTAACTTACCCGCTTCACAAAAGAAGAGGTCATCCATATTTCCTCATGCTCTCTCCACACGATTTTATATTGGTTTAGAGAGACTGTTCAAACAGAAGGGGAGTTAGATCTTACTGTAGCTTTCTCCAAATTCTTCTTCAAGACACGTCCTTCCCCAAATTAAGTAAAATCGCCAGGAGGTGTCAAGAATAAAATATGACCTAGTGATAGTGAAGGGGGAGGGGTTGATATGCAGGAGACTACATTGCATCCAGTCGAAGGTCTTCCAGGGAGAGATGATTTTCAACATCCTGTGTGTGTGTGTGTGTGTGTATGTGTGTGTGTTTATCCTTGCCACCTTCAAACAATCACCTTAGCTAAGAATAAACCATCACATATTTCAGGGTTAAACATATACTCCATAAATCCTACCACAACGTAAGTCAACCTCAGCTGAATGAAATCGTTTGAAGGCAAAGAGAATACACAGTAAAATACGTCATCGGACTGAAGGTGTTACTCTTGTCCTACAGAACTCCAGTCCATCGATCCAGGCTGCTCTAGTCCAATATTTCATACAGCTTCAGTCCATTAATGCAGGCTGCAAAACGATTCATCTGATCCTGAAAAAAAATATATATATATTAATAATGCGGTTAACCCCTTCGTGTGCATATAAGTTTCATAAGTTTTCTTGACTATGATGCACGGGCTTTTCTCCCCTCCCCTCGGCTGCCACATGCTCCAAAAATGTGTATTCGCGGCTTATTTTCACCACCCAAACATACTTATTTTGCCACAAAACCCACATATTCCTATTCGTCGATGTTTGGCCTACATGATAAGCAAAAAAACAAAATACAAAAAAACACACTATACATATGTTAGGGCCCTCGGAATAAACACTGGGGATCATAGATTTCACTTCCCAACATCATAAGTCGAATGTTTACTAATCAGTCTCTACATGTTATAATATTAATCGAAAGAGAATTTTATTAGCTTTCGAATGGGAGGGGTCCCAGGTTGATATGAGGTATGGTCTCCAAGTAATAATTGAAAATGTAAAACCCATTTTCGATAGAAAACAACTTTTTTATTCGGGGAGGGTTTGCGAAGAACTTTTCTCGGCACTGTTATGTTTTTATTTCATCATTTTATGCACAATTTCATTCTCTTTCATCTCAGTAAAGAACGGTGATCCTAGGCCTCAAAGGTTTCGAAAAACATTAAAAAAAACTATGGAGTATTTTGCTGCGTGCTGACCCGCCGTCAGCCGCGCTCACTTACGTTATTTACCTGTAGCGTGCTAACACATTTATGCTTGCTAGCTGGCTTTCTTTGGTTTTACACCAACAACTAATTCATATAATTACTTCTGTTTTGTTTTTAGTCATCTCAGAAACCACACAAGAACACTAAACCTGTTGCTAGCAACTGAAACTGAAGCTGTACTTATCTCCCTGTCATTTGTGTTGTGGTAAATAACAACATACATGTATGTGCAAATATACTGACATAAATGAAGGTAAGTAGATATATATAAAAAGAATATCACATACTTCTCCAATGGCGATGATCTTCCTACAGGACCAGGTCGGTTGGGAGGTGAGGAGTTTTGTACTATGTGTGTGTATGTGAGTGTGTATGTGTGTGTGTGTGTGTGTGTGTGTGTGTGTGTGTGTGTGTGTGTGTGTGCTCCTCTAGTGAAGGTATCACTCGGTATGATACAGGTCGAAACAATCACCCATGTAAAGCGGCACGTCATATAGAGGACACATGTTCCTTATGTCCTTGCTCATCCCCAACTTGAAGCACAAGGTACACCTGAGCATCTTCTTGTCAGGGATCCTCGCCTGGTGGTGGCCCAGAGTGCGATCCAACCTCACATCATCGTCAATCACCCAGCGACTCTTGCTTGGATACCCTCGTGCTCTGTGATCCTGTCGTGTGGAAGCTGCAGGTCCAGGCACGGGTTCTCGCAACAGACCAGTAACTGGAGGTGGTGGTGGTTCTTGCACCCCTGATGGGCCTCCTGCAGGTGGTGCTGGTGGTGATGGTGGCATCTGTGATGGCACTGCTTCTGGTGGTGCGGGTGTGGGGTCTCCTGCAGGCTGTGCTGGTGCTGGTGGTGGCTGGGCCCATCCTGGCACAGGTTGTTGTGCCTCCTGGGTGCCAGGTGATGCTGGTGCTGGCCGCCGGGTAGGTAGGTCTGGGGCGTGGTGGAATGTGTGTCCAGATGCGGTCCAGTCCTCTTCATGGAAATGCAGAAGATCGTAGATGATCTGCTCCACAAAATCCAGGAGAGTTACTTGTTGCATCTGTACTTCTTATATAAAGCAAACGCTTTGAACAGTGCCATTTGGATGAAGTGGAATGTGATCTTCTTCGTCCACTTGATAGTTCGGCATATGGGGTAGTACTGGACCATGTGATCAAAATGATCCACCCCACCCATATACCTGTTGTACTCCTCCACAACGACAGGCTTGTGAACGACCATCTCCACACAGGTTGTCCGCCCGTCATTACCCCGCACCTTCCCTTGAACCCCTTTCGGAATGGTGTCCCCAGTGTGGAAGGTGGACACCATGTTCACAATGTGCTTGTCCCTCCACAGTAGGACTAGCACATTGTCCTTGTGCCTGTACACCATGCCCCCCTCTGGCAGGCTCTTAGCCCTGGCAATGGCCTGCAGCTGGTGTGGCATTCCTCTAGGCAGCTGTAGGGTCCCACACACGTAAAATCCTGCAGTGAAGAGTCGTTTGCACAGGGTTACAGAATTGTAATAGTTGTTCGTGAACAACTTATAGCCCTGGTCCTTCAATGGTTCCACGAGGCCCAACACGGTGTTTTGGATGGTATGCTGCACCCAGTGTAGACTTCGAGGTTCCAGATGTACCCTGAGGACAACTCAGCCAGCATGAACATCGTGATGGAATACTTGTTGGGCTTCTAGGGGTTGTAGACGTGGAAGGACAGCCGGCCCTTCCACTCCAGAGAGCCCTCATCCAGGCTGAGCTGCTCCTCGGGTAGGTACGCTGACTGGAACCGCTAAAGGAGGTATTCCATGACCATGTGAAAGCAGATGAGCCGATCTTGGTTGTCCCGTGGAATGGTGAGCAAGTTGAAGGCATGGAAGTGCTTCATGATGACATTGAAGCACCTTCCACTCATCGCCTGCCGTGCAGCTTGGAGCTCCGCCAGTAGTGCCTGATGGTCGGCACGTGCACGACCCCCACGAAAAGGTATAACCCCAGGAACTTGGCTATCATCTCTTCATTGCAGGAGTACCAGGCATCCAGCTGAGACCCAAGGAATGTGGCGTACCAGTTGGTTTCCACAGTGAAGTATAACAGCAACTCCCGCATGAAAAAGAGTTGGAAGAACTGCAGGGGGGTTGTTGGAATATCCACCTGGATCCCTGGGGAGCCTGTGAATGGCCCGTGGTTCAGTGTGAAGGGCCACTACTCCACCCAGGATCCTCTTCAGTGGCGGTGGCGACAGTGGCAGCGGGTCGGCCTGTCAACTCCCTTCAGCCTGCCCTCTGACCCCTTGGATGTCCCCCGTGTCTAGGCAGCGGACCACGGCACCCTCACCTGGGAGAGGACGCCTCGGACAAGGATGAGGATGAGACAAAAGGCTCTGGGGACACCAATCTCCCCGGCCTGGCCAGCGAGGATGTCACTGTAGCATCCTGCATGGCAGAAGCGGATGGGGGGGCCATCACAAGGAATGATGGCCCGGCTTCCGGTGACACTGGCTTACCAAGGGGGGCACAGGGGGCACAGGGGCCTGGAGATTGGGAGGTGACGAAGAGAGCAGTGTGACCGACAGGTCCTAGAGGTGGGGAGGGTTCTTCGGTGAAGCCGGCCGATGATGGTGGTGTGGTCTCCTGCGATGGAAGGCAGTAGGGCAGCTCCACTTGCTGAACGGATGATGGCAGCTCACCCTCCTCCACCCAAGAACAGTCGCTCTCAATGTCGCTCTCCAACTCTACTTCATCGAGGATCTTCTGCCACTGGTGTGGTTCCAACCTGCATTTCATCTTTACAAGTCTGCTGTCGTTGCAAACCAACTGGTGAATAAATTGCTGTCGGAGGGATTGTGGACCCTGTGGCTGTCCAGTGCTGTGGTAGGAGTGTGAGCTGAAATACAGGAGTCAAGATATTTTATTCACTGCCAGCCAAGAACTTGGCTCAACACCAGCACAAGGCAGGGGTTCATGATATATGTGTATGTCCTTGAAGAACATCATCTCGTACACCTGACTTAGCACACAGGTAGGGGCCATTAACACGTGGTTACCTCTTTCATTTCTTTGCACATTACACATAACCAAATGTATAATTTTTATGAGATACACACTATATTTCACCAGTAACATGTAAATGGATGTGTTCTGTAGGCCATTACCTGTGCACTAAGGTGTAGCAGACGGTGTTTCCCTTACGAGAACACACTGCAGTAGAAAGTCTTTCACTATCTTTACACATAAAACATAACCCAATCTATCATTTTTATGAGTCAAGATATTTTATCCACAGCCAGCCAAGAACTTGGCTCAACACTGGCATAATGCAAGGGTTCATGATATACGTGTAAGTCCTTGTAAAACATCGTCTCCTACACCTGACTTAGCGCACAGGTAGGGGCCACTAGCACGTGGTTACCTCTTTCATTTTCTTTGCACAATACACACAACAAAATTTTTCATTTTTATGAGATACACAGTACATTTCACCAGTAACTTGTAAATGGACGTGTTCCGTATGCCGTTACTTGTGCACTATGGTGTAGCAGACGGTGTTTCCCTTAGGAGATTACAAGCGCATGGGTCCGATTTTCACTGTCTTGTCATATAAAACATAGCCAAATATATCAATAAAGGGATACACAGTATATTTCCCCCTCCCCCACAAAAAAAAATAATATATATATACATACATGTGTGTGTGTGTGTGTGTGTGTGTGTGTGTGTGTGTGTGTGTGTGTGTGTGTGTGTGTTCTTACTTAATTGTTCTTACCTAATTGTATCTTTGCAGGAATAAGTCAAGCTCGTACTGTCCCGTGCCTTAAACCATATTTATCATACATATCCTTAAATTTGTGAATTGTTTTTGGCACACACTATTTCATTCGGTAGTGCATTCCATTGATCAATTGCTCTGTTTGGGAAACTGAATTTCCATACGTCTTTATCACCTCCCTTCTTATGCAGTTTTTTGCAGTGTCCTCTTGCTGATGTTTCCCCATATGTTAAGTAATCACTTATGTCTATTTTCTCCTTCCCTGATATGCATTTATATAGCATTATCATGTCACCTCTCTTCCTTCTCTCCTGTAGTGTTGGTAGATTCAGTTTATTTAGTTTTTCTTCGTAGCTTAGGTCCCTTAAGCTTGGTATCCATCTTGTAGCGGCCCTTTGAACTTTTTCAATCTTGTCTATGTGTTTTTTGAGATGAGGATTCCAGACTACTGATGCATACTCCAGGGTTGGTCTAATGAATGATGTTATTATCCTTCTTAGCATGTCTTCATTTATGTATGTGAATCCTATTCTCATATTTGCAAGCAGTGTATACATGTTCCGTACCTTCTCACTGATGTGGTCACCCAGAGATAGTCTGTTATTGATAATCACACCTAGGTCCTTCTCTCTTTCTGATGTGTGCAGGGTTTTATTTCCTAACGTATAATCCCAATCAGGTCTTTTTCCACTTTTACCAAACTTGATTACATGACACTGGTCCACACTGAATTCCATTTGCCATGTATTACTCCATTCATGGAGTTTATTTAATTCTTCTTGTAGCTCTTTACAAGAGTCTGTGTTAGTAATTCTCCTTTGTATTTATGTATCATCTGCAAACATTTTCAGATAGCTTTCATTTCCAGTGTTACTGTTTATATCATTTATATACACTAAAAACATGATTGGTGCCAGCACTGAACCCTGTGGTACTCCACTAGTCACTTCTTTCCATGATGAGTAGTTTCCCCTTAGTACTGTTCTCATTTCTCTTTTTATGAGAAAATCTTGCATCCAACAAAACAGTTTGCCTCGAATTCCTCCTTGATGGTACAGTTTCCATAAAAGTCTTTGGTGTGGTACTGTGTCAAATGCTTTCTTGAAATCTAAATAGAGACTGTCCACCCATCCTTCTCTTTCCTGTATTGTGTTTGTTACTCTGTCATAGTAGCTCAACAGATTAGTAACACATGATTTTCCTTTTCTGAAACCAAACTGTCTTTCTGTTATCATACTGTGTTCTTCTAGATGATTTACCCAAGCTTTTCTTATAAGCTTTTCTAATACCTTGCTTACAACACTGGTCAGTGATACTGGTCGGTAGTTGAGTGGATTTTGTCTATTTCCTTTCTTGAATAAAGGGACAATATTTGCTTTCTTCCAAATATCAGGTAGTTTACCTTGACTCAAGGATTTATTGAAAATTAAAAATAATGGTTTACTTAAGTCCTTTGCACATTCTTGTAGTACCCAACATGAAATTTCATCAGGACCACTTGCTTTTCCTCTGTCTAATTTACTTAACTCCTCCTGTATTACTTTTTCAGATATTTGTATATCTGGTAGTATGTGTGGACAAGCATGTTCCACATAGTCCCTCTCAAAATTTTTTTCTTCCGTAATATCTAATTGGAAATTCTTATTTAGCGCTTCACAAATATCTTTCTCTTGTGTATAGGTGATTCCCTCGTCCGTAATGGATTATATTATATCTTTTACTTTGGTTTTGCTTCTGATGCAGCTGTAAAATAGCTTTGGTTGATCACTACTGTTATTTATTATATCCTCCTCAAACTGTTTTTTAGCTTCCCTCCTTATTTTTGTATAATCGTTTCTTGCCTGTTTGTAATTATTATACGCCCTTTCACTATTGTGTCTTCTGCATCTATTCCACAACAAATCTCTTCTTTCTTTTGATTTTTCACATTCTGGATTGAACCATTTCTGTATTTTCTTATCTGCTTCTTTGTGCTGTGGGATGTACTTCTGGACTCCTATTTCATAAAATTCACAGATTTTTTTTATATACAGCATTTAAATCTTGTCCTCTAAGCTCATTTTCCTAATCAACTTCTAAGAAATACTTCTTTAGGTCTTGATAATTTCCCTTTTTATAGTTTAGGCTCTTTTTGTAACTTTCATTGCTGTTAACTATGTCATATGCAATCCTGAAGTTGTGATTTAGTACTGGATGATCGCTTTTGCCGAGTGGAGGGTGACATATTAAACTGTCAATATCATTTTCTTGCCTAGTAAGTATTAGATCTAGC
Organism: Coenobita brevimanus; assembly: GCF_032717465.1. Lineage (NCBI taxonomy): Eukaryota > Metazoa > Arthropoda > Malacostraca > Decapoda > Coenobitidae > Coenobita > Coenobita brevimanus. The sequence continues at coordinate 24,147,983 of NC_136971.1, forward strand.
ATTGAAGGTACATCGAGTCCTCTTTTTCTGGTGGTTTCCCTCACATGTTTCGTTAGGAAAAACTCTTGCACGAGATCCAGGAACTTTTGGTCCCAACAGCTTTCTTGGCTAATTATATCTAGAGTATTCCAATTTATATTTGTATTAAAATCTCCAGTTAGTATAATTCTTTCCGATTTCTCTTCCATTTTATGTAGTAATGATCTTAAACTCTGAATTGTACTCTCTGCCAGGTCCTCATATTCGTCTCTTTCCCATGTGTTTGATCTGAGTGGCATGTACAAATTGGCTACAATTACTTTTCTATCAGATGTGTTGATCTTTACTGCAATCAGTTCTACTTGTGAGGGTATATCTAGTTTTATTTCATTGACTTTTAGATTTTTCTTAGTTAATATTATAATTCCTCCTCCCTTTTTTAAATTTCTGTCTCTCCTCCAAATATTGTATTCCTCTAAGTTTAGTATGTCATTGGATATCCTTGGTGTTAATTTTGTTTCAGTTAGGCATATTATATGTGGTTCATTTTCTCTGACATAATCATTCATCTCTAGTAATTTAGATACCATTCCATCCACATTTGAGTACATCAACTTTATCATCTTGTTTATATACTTGTCTTGACATGGTTCTACTACCTTCCTCGTTTTTATTCCCTCCTGTTTGTGTACCACTTTCGTACCTGCAATCCTATTACTTTGTAAAAAAAAAAATGTGTTCTTCTCCTCTTCTGATCTTCCCTCATTTTTTGTTTTTGCTTCCTCCCTCTTCTCTTTCAGTAATTCTAGTTCCTCTTGTGTTAGGCATCTTTTCATCCATACATTTTTGAACTCCTCTTTTTCCATAAGATTCTTTGCATTTTTTAGTATCTCCTCCACAGTGTTTACACTCTGGAAAGTTACCTTTAGAGGTCTTGTCTTGCTTTTCTCGTATTTCCCTAACCTTTTGTGTTCCTCCATATCTTTACTACAGATTTCCTCTGTTACTTCTTTCAGTAAGCTCATTACATTTGCCATCTCCTTTTTGTCTCTTGTGATCTTGTTTTTTACTTCTTCCTCTTCTATACCAGTGATTACTATAGATTTGTTGATATCTACTGAATCTCTGAATAACTTTGGATTGTTTTGGATTATTCTTTTCACTTCCTTTTTAATGTTTTTTTCCTCTGCCCTTGTTTCTAAGCTTTTCTTTACTTTCACCATTTCAGGATACGTGGTTTCCACATAATTTTTGCAGCTTTGCACAGCTTCATTCACCTGTGTTATCTTCTCCTCAGTATCACTGCTCTGGTCTATCAGACTGCTTACTTGCCTAATTGTCTCTGTATCATTTTTGAACTCTTCCATAATACTCTCGTGATTGACTACTTTACTTGCCATTTCACTCATTTTCTTCCTAAGTGTACTCAATTCCACTATTAGTTCACTGATGGTTGTGTCTTTCTTGTTGGCCTCCCTTCCTAGTTTTTCTATTTCTTCCCTTTGCAGGTGCATCTGCTTCTTTATTTCATCAGTTTCATTTTTGAAAGCCATCTCCAGTTTGTGTGTGTGTGTGTGTGTGTGTGTGTGTGTGTGTGTGTGTGTGTAAATGCATGTGTCCCTAACCTCGTGTTGCATTTCGCTACCTTTGTGCTAGCTTAGGTGTACGACACACACTCTTCATTACAAGCACATGGCTCAGTTTTTCACTTTCTTTTCACATAGAACATAGCCAAATATATCGATACATGGGATGCACAGTATATTTCACCAAAAGAAAAATGTAAATGCACATGTTCCTAACCTCGCATTGCACTTCGCAACCTTTGTCCTGGTTCAGGTGTACGACACACACACTTCATTACGAGCATATGGCTCAGTCTTTCACGTTATTTCCACATAATACATAACCTAATCTATCAATATATGAGATACACAGTATATTTCACCAATAAAATGTACATGCACATTCTACATAGGTCAATTACGTGGACCATACTTGGCAGGTAAGGTGTAGCAGACGATGATTTCTAGAGGAGCATGTGGTTCACTTTCACTTTCTTTTCACATAAACAAATAACAAAATATATCACTGTATGAGAGACACTGTATATTTCACCAATAAAATGTAAATGCACTTGTTCCTAATCTTGTGTTGCATGTCACAACCTTTGCGCGAACTCAGATGTATGAGATGCACTCTTCTCTACGAGCAATTGGGTCAGTTATTTACTGTCTTTCACATAAAACATAACCAAATCTATCAAAATATGAGATAAACAGTATATTACATCACAATAAGCACAAGTAACTGGCCCTTACCTGTCTGCTAAGGTGTAGCAGATGATGTTTCCCTTACCTGAAGACCCTGCAGTGTTTACGATTTTATTTCACAATACACATAATCAAATACATCATTTTATGAGACATACAGTATATTTCACCACAACAGTACCTGAATGTGCTCTGTATGTCACATCTGCGATACCTAAGGTATCGCAGGCAATATTTTCCGACGAGCACGTGGTGCAGTGTTTATGTTCATCCACACAACCATACGATAAACATATCAATAACACTCATGCCTTATTTCACACAGAAAACATACGGAGTAAATATAGCAATATGATAAAATCAAATATCCCTATAAACCTCCTCTATTTTATCCCCTCCTGACAATGGCATGCCATGGCTCAAAGGTGTATGTGACTCCTGCCCTAGCCAATATTTCATCACACACACTCGTTGCACTATACTCCTATCTATTGCACAATAACACTGTCCACCATATATCAGCATAAAACAAGGACTTCATCAACACCCTGGCAAATATTCCGTTCAAAACAACGCCGTGTCGTTAGGCAGTTTCCCGCCTCCCTTTGCTAAACGTTTCACCATGTCCTTCCTCACTGGCTATTGCACGCTATATACACCTCATTAACTGTCACTTTTATTCAATGGTTGAATACTCACATTGGGTGCAGGGTAGAGGGAGTGTAGTTGTTGGGACACGTCAAAAAACAGGGTAGGCCTAGCACAGTCTTCGTTGGGCCAGCGGCTGATAACGGCCAAGAATGATTCACCAAAACTTGTTTCCCTATTGCAAACGTCAAATCTAATCACAGTAGTGCCCAAAAAGCAAACACAAGCACTATTGGTGTAGTGGAATATGATGCGTGTCCTGGGACAGGGTCAATAGGGTATGATTTAAATTCCCAGCTGCGCGCTACCTTCTCCCTCGACAGCTGATGCGGAACTAACCAAGCTGGCCAGGCTGCCACACATCTTGGGCCCTGAGGTTGCCAAGTCATTACTTTTGACGAGAGGCATGGGAACTATGACGTGTCCAAAAATGACGCCGATCAGCAGAAAACTTGTTCTCTGACGAAGGCTTTTATGCTTTCATGATGACAAATGCGTCATCGAGTGTAGTCGCAGACACGCCCCATATGACGGCAAATGCGTCATCACATGCAAAGAGGTTAATATTATAGCCTAGACTGTGGCTGTTTCTCTCATTTATCTAACCAGAAAGGCCAAGCTGTGTATTGCTTGACCCTTTGGGGCTTTTGACCTTGAAAGGAACAAGAATGCCATAAGATGATCCTATACAGATTATTTCAAGAATCTAGCGTCGTATTCACAATGAATCTTAGAGTACTAGTTTAAAACTCTCAACAGAAGAATCTAACTGAATATGATTCAGATCCCTAGAACACATCGCCTAGCATCCAGTTAGACACAAGGAAGAATGTTGGAGCTTCCCTGGAGGTTCTAGTCTGGTCCAGTTCTCTCCTGGTTACAATGAGTGACTCAAAGACTAATGCATTAGTAGGCTGTACTCCGCCACCAGACGGGTTTGACAATTATCAGCAATACTTTACAGCTATAAGAGAGGGGGGGGGGCAATATAAAAATTTGGGAGCTCTTTTGTGAAAAAAAAAAAAAGTTTCATCAACTTGGGAGCTATTCTCGACCATTTAGAGCTATGATGTTTTTTTTGTTTTTTTGTAGCCAACTCTTTTTTCAGGGTCGATCTAATACTCAACCATTACGGAAATGAAAATAATTGAAAAAATAAGAATTATATATGAATACCACGTCTGATGCCTTGCTGTTCAAAAAATCCATTCTGATGTTGCTGAGGCCACCTAGACCTGGCAAAAAGAGCATATAATATACGTTAATAGACTCAAGTAATTGGTTTAGTATGTTTGGTTGGATATCTTAAGAATCTGGGGGCGGATTCTGAAAGCTCAAAAATCCTCCCAAATCCACCATCTTTGGGTCAATACTCAAGCTGAAGATATGGTAATTATAGGCCAAGTTAATGTAAAAAAGGTATAGAGATAAAATATAGTCCTCTGACAAAAAAAAAAAAAAAAATGTCTTGTTTACTGATGGTGGTAAAATGCTCCACGGTGAATATGGTTACATTTTCTCCCGTACAATGATATTTTTTTTTATTTTTGTTTACCTAAAGAAATTTTTTTTTCAGTTTAGTACAGACAGTTAAAGTGACGGGGTTAAAGAATAGATAATTGTAATGTACAAAAGTATATAAAAAATATCCATGTAGAACTATTTTAAATCAAGCTGTCCAGTTTGATGTTGACAGAGCTCTTCCCTAAACTGAAAAAAAAAAAAAAAAAAAAGTTGTCTTGGGATGTAAAGCGAAATAGTCGTAGAGTAAAAAATAGTCATGGGGTTAAAGAAATAAATTAATCATAGGATAAAAAATAGTCATTGAGTAGACATATTGTTCTGGGGTTACGGGGCCAAAATACAGCATATATATATATATATATATATATATATATATATATATATATATATATATATATATATATATATATAGGAATGGGATAAAAAAAAAAGTAGTTAACAAAAATAAAATAGTCATGGTAAAACAAAGTCATGAAGTGATAAAACAGTCTTTAGGAAAAAAAAAAAAAAAACTCTATGGGACATCCTGTTCAGTAAAAGGTGGCTATCCAGCAGAGACAGACAGAACCAAGAGGTCTTACCCAGTCCAGTTTGTAGGCAAAACATCTTTATAGAGGAAACATGTTCATCACGGTAAAGTCCGCATTGGCCAACTTGTCCAGAGTGCTGCACTTTTCCAGGTATTCTGGTTAAGAAACAGTATGGAACATTATCTGCCTGGACTTTAAAGAGAACTGAGAGGTTGTGGAAAACTGTGAAGGAAGATTGTGGTGGTTGTGGTGTGGATGGTGTTGATGGTAATGGTGGTGGATGATGGTGGTGATTGTGATGGTGGTGGTAGTGGAGGTGGATGATGGTGATGGTAGTGATGGTGGATGATGGTGGTGGTAGTGGTGGTGATGGTTAGTGGTGGTGGTGAAAGTTAGTGATGGTGATGAAAGGGGATGGTGGTGGACGTGAATGACGTAGGGTGGTGGAAGTTAGTGGTGGTGAAGGTTAGAGGTAGTAGAGAGTACTGGTGGTGGAAATTGGAGTTTGGGAAAGTTAATGGCGGTGGAAGTTAGAGATGGTGGAAGTTAGAAGTGGTGGAAATAAGAGGTGGTGGAAGTTAGAGATAGTGGAAGTTGGAGGGGGTGGAAGTTAGAGGCGATGGAAGTTAGTGGTGGATGGTGGGTCTTAGACATTTTAGGAACTGTTGTATGGGTAAGGCCGTGGTGATAATGATGGAGGGGAAGATGTGGGGAGATGGTGGTGATGACAATGATGTAGGGGGAAATGGTGGTGCTGATAGTGATGGAGAGGGGATGGTAGTGGTGATAGTGATGGAGGGGAAGATGATGATGGTGACAGTGAGGGAGGGAGAGAGGATGGTGGTGATGATAATAATGGTGGGGAAGATGGTGGAGGTGATAATGATGGAGGGGGAGATATTGGTGGTGACAGTGATTTAGGGGGAGATGGTGATGATGATAGCAATAGACAGGGAGATGGTGTACTGTTAGTGATGTAGGGGAATGGTGGTGGTGATAGAGATGTAGGGTGTGATACTGTAGTGATGGTGGTAATAGTGATGAAGGTGGTGATAAGGGTCGTGACAGTTGTGGAGCTGGAGATGGTGATGGTGACCGTGGTGGAGGGGGAGACCAAGGTGGTGATAATGATGGAGGGGGAGATGGTAGTGGTGAGTGATGTAGGGGAGGATCCTGGCGGTGAAAGGGGGGGGGTATGGTTGCACGAGGTGGAGGGGAGGTGGTGGTGACTGACGTACTGGAAGATGGTGATGGTAATAGTGATGCAGTGGGAGATTGTGGTGGTGATCGTAAGGGTCATGGTAATGTAAGGTGGCAGAGGGGCAAGATAAAGGGGTTGGTGAGGACCTGAGAGAAATGTGGTGGTGATTTACTCGTATGGAGTAGTGACTGTGTTTAATGGGGTGTCATGTCGGGGATTTGGGGGTAATGGAGGTGGAGTGTAGATTGGGGTGGTGGTGAGGTGGGTGTGAGTACGTTCAAGTACTTGGATGGTGTGATGAGTAAGGATGGAAGTTTGGAGGGTGAAGTGCTTGAAAGGGTACAACAAGGAAGAAAGGTTGCTGGTTCCTTGAAGGCAGTGATAAGAAACAGGGAAGTGAGCATGGAAGTGAAAAAGTTATTACATGACAGTATTGTGATACCAACTCTAATGTATGGAAGTGAAGCTTGGACGTTGTTGGAGGGACACAAGTCAAGAGTGACAGCTGTGGAATGAGATATTTAAGACGAGCCTGTAGAGTCACATGGAGAGACAGACTGACAAATGAGGATGTGAAAGAGCGTTGTGGTGTGGATGTGGATGTGATAGGAAGCGTTAGGAGAAACGCATTGAGGTGGTTTGGCCATGTGGAGAGGATGGTGAGTGAGAAACTGACGAGGAGAGTGTATGTGAGTGAGGTGGAGGGTGAGAGAGGGAGGGGAAGGCCAAGGATGAGATGGAGGGATGATGTAGAGAGGTATATGAGAGAATTACGCTCATTGTACACGGTTCAGAGGAGAAAGAGACCTTATAATGGTAAGTAAGAGTAAGTGGTAAAAATTATGGGACTGAATTGTGAAATCAGCACGGATTTAGTTGGCAAAATTCCCGAGTCCACTGACGTACAAAATAACCAACCATTCCGCTAGTTCTTCTCTCTGCAGGACTTCTGCTGCGAATGAGTCGTACGTTTGGCAGCCGACGGCGCATGCGCAATGAACACAAGGAGTCACGATTAGCGGGGGAGTCAAATTTGAACGCTACACCGGTCCTGCAGTGGATACTCAGACGGCTAATGATGATGCTGATGATATATAAGGCGTTTTTTATAGCACCTCGGGAAGTCAAAGGGGTTTGAGATTCCGCTGTTGGAAAGTCATTGCCTCTGCAGTGGTGCATACCCGAACTACCAATCAGCGTGTTGTGTAGCGAAGTGTAGCCAGTTAGGGAGTTTAGCATGGTGTTTAATTCGCAATACCAGAAGATAACTATTCATTTTTTATATTATAATGCATAACAAATAATCATGTTAATGACTATATGACAATAAGGAATTCTAACAATGTATTTTATTACGAAAATCAATCAATTTATATGTTCCGTCTCGCACCAGCGCGCACCTCCAGCCTCAAAATGGCCGACGCGTCCAATGAATTGACTGTGGTTTTGGCTTCGTTCCAACGAAAGTACAAAATTACAAAATTCTTACGTAACGTCCCAGTCAGTCATAAGTATTTCCATGTTATGTGTTTTTTGAGGGATATAGATGCATTTCCAAACCGTGAAATGTGCTTGGATCCCAAAATCTTCCAGTTTATCATACGTCTTACCGCAGGAACTGCAGCCATTGAAACAAGTTTACAAATCCACCGCGAGGTTGGGCTTACTTGAAAAGAATAGGAGAGTAAATGGTTTCTACTGGCCTTAATTTCTGCTTCGGAATGGAACGAAAATTGTAAGTAATGCTCCTACGTTTATCTTAGGAGCATAAAATGTCATTATGAAAACGTTGTCATCTCATTTCCTTGCAGACTGGCTATGTACGACAGTTCTTCCGAGGCTCACAGTGCTCGTTCGTCTGGCTGTGCTATTGCTTAGCGTTCTGTAAACTCCAACACCGGAAACCCAAACCCTTTTGACTTTCCGAGGTGCTACAAAAAACGCCTATATATATATATATATATATATATATATATTATATATATATATATATATATATATATATATATATTCTTTTTTATTTATTTTTGAAATCCTGGTGTAATGCAGTAGCTACGTTTATCTCAACATTATTTTCTCAGTACATAATTGTATGGTCAATAACAGGACTACAGAGGCTTTTGTTGTTCCTTTCATTCTATTAATGTACTGGCAATTTAACCTCATATTTTTTTTTTCTTCCATTCTGCTTTATCCTTTATTTTTTGTTAATAACAGGAGTGTATATATTATTATCATCCTGGTTATTGTCGGCGTGTTTTATCCATTATATAAGTTGTCTAACAGGAGTAAATTTTATTGTTTCTTTCATGCTCATGCTATGTAGTGGATATTTTTTTCTTCTATTTTATCATAAATTCTTCTCTTAAAGATTTCTGAATTATTTTTTGTAATATATCATGAATAATGAAACCAACAATAGCAGGCACATATTTAATATATTGCAATTAACAGCATATAAAACTCATAGACCTATTCAATTACCAATATAAATAAGATTTCCGATAACCACCTGCATACTACATTAATTATGCATAACTAAGATTGGCTTTGATGTGAAATATAGCATTCTAACTAGGCACTACAAGCATATTGGCCTATACTGTAGGGTTTAAAAACATGCACCACAAAAGCACATATTTCAAGAAAGCACTTAGCACAGTACAAACACGTATTGGAAGTAAAAAAAAATCTGTAAACCGTAATGCAAAAGCAGCAAAAGAGAAGGGTGTACTAGTAGCCTACACCGCACATGAATTCACACAAAAGCCAACAAACCAGGAATGCCTAAGCAATGACATACATATAAATAAGAACTAAAATCTACATGATATACACTCACAGCTACTGGGTAGGCCTGTTCTACCTTTAGGTTATATCATTCCTGGTTTAATGGTCAACAACTATACATTACGGGCACATACCAGTACATGCCAACCTTTTTGTTTTGGGAATCAATGATACACATATTGAGGGTGTGCGTATTTGGCTTTACAGCACAGAAAACAATAGATGGGAGATTAACCCACCCCATCCCATGACGTATATACAGTATACATCCAAACGTTTTGTCCCTGTGACTCCCGTTGACATATGAATGCACTGCAATTGCAAGGTCCGTCATCTGCACAGTTTTCAAATTTCGCGCGTGATTATTGGTGTATATACATGGGACACCTTCCTCTACCCAATGCCAGGCGGGAACAATGCTTTACCCCGCATGACCTCCCACCTCCCCCGTACGCCATTGTCTTGGCAACTCACCTGTTACAAGTGACCTGGCCAGTAAAGACATGTCGTGCCATGGTATGAAATTCAAGGCCAGAGTGATTCCCCAATTGATGACAATGTGGAGGACAAAGTTTATATAGTGTTAGAGGAAGAAACAGTCAGAAATGATGATCAGATAATGTCGCCAAAAAAGGTGCAGTATGTTGATGTTGATGTATATGTTAATGTATCGCCTGTATTACAGTGTAAAAACCAATATACTCTTGTACTACATATAAATTGGTACCAAATAAATAAATAAATAGCTATTATGAGTGGTTTGGCATAGTTACCCCTCCCATAGAACACGTTTTCTCTGAAGCCAGACCCCATAGAAAACACTGCCAAGTAAAGGTATTGTTTCCTGTATTGGCAATTTAAACCTCGGGTCAGCAATTTTTCTATGAATTTTCGATGTTTCTCATAAACAGCAGAGGTTTTAGCCCCCCCTCAAAAAAAAAAAAAAAAAAAAAATCGAAAATCTGCCAGGATTGGTGGAGGTCTATCTATCTATCTATTGCCAGACGCCTCAATCCCGTTTGGGGTGGCCACAAACAAATCGCCTCCAAGTCACCCCTGTCCCCCGCCATTTCACTGCCCTGCTCCCAACTCACACCCCCCTCTCTCATATACCTCTCCACCCCATCCCTCCGTCTCATCCTCGGCCTCCCCCTCCCTCTTCCCCCCTCCACCTCACTCACATACACTCTCTTCGTCAGTCTTTCACCCTCCATCCTCTCCACATGGCCAAACCACCTCAGTGTGTTTCTCATAACGCTTCCTATCACATCCACATCCACACCACAACGCTCCTTTATATCTTCATTCGTCAGCCTGTCTCTCCACGTGACTCCACAGGCTCCTCTTAAATAACTCATTTCCACTGTTCTCACTCTTGACTTGTGTCCTTCCAACAATGTCCAAGCTTCACTTGGTGGAGGTCTTTGGTTAATAATCTGCCGGGATGGGGCGGGTTAAAAGAGCAACAGACAATCCCATTTTGCCCCATCTAAGTGTAGGGGCCAGCAGCTAGGCCACTGTGGCTCCATGTGTAAGTGTAAATAACCAGCCTACTTCCCCTGTGCAAATGTAAATAGCCAGCCTACTTTCCTAGTGTAAGTGAAAATAACCAGCCTGCTTCCCTTGTGTAAGTGTAAATAACCAACCTACTTCCCTTGTGTAAGTGTAATTAACCAACCTACTTTCCTTGTGTAAGTGTAAATAACCAGCCTACTTCCCTTGTGTAAGTATTAATAACTAGCCTATTTCCTTTGTGTAAGTGTAAATAACCAACCCGTTTTGTCAAATAACCAGTCTTCTTTCCTCCTCTTCCTCCTCCTCCTCATCATCATAATCATCATGATCATCATTTTCATCATCATCCTCCACACCTCCTTTCCCACCTTAGTGCAGGGTGAGAAGTAGCAATGTCCAGACACCCCAAATTTGCCCAATCCACGCTTCCATTCACTCACCATTCAAGACCCCTGAATCCCGGCTCTACCTGATATGCCAAAAACATTCACCACTTTCTGTATCTTCACATACACGTATCCGACAGAGTCAGTCCAGACGCTGTCGCGTTAATAAGGGGTGCCAAATCCCTGACAATGCGCTTCCTCTCACAATATTCATCCAGGCAGCTCAATCTCTTGTCAGTCACCAACTTCACCGACTTCCAAGCCTCTCTTCCTCACACACTCATCCACCATATCCCTCCGCTTTCTCCTTGGCCTACCTCGCCTTCTTTATCTTCGCTCAGATATACCTTTTTCATCACTCTATTGTTATCCATTCTCTCCACATGACAATACCATGTCAGTACACTCTCTTCGATTCTGGTGTCCACAGACGTCCTCACTACACATCTTTCACGAATCACACTATTTCGTATCCTATCAACTCTTTGTACTCTACATACATTCATCAGTAGTCCGATATCCATTGCTCTCACTCTTGATTTTTCATTTTCATGCCATACCAGTCTCGCATCCATTAGTTAAAGTTGGCATTAACACTCTTTCATGCAAACTACGTGCAGCTGCAACACTCAAGCCTGTGTTTCTTATTAAGGCTTTCATTGTACCAGGTGCTTTCCTTTCTTGTATCACTACTCGCCACTTCTTTTGCACATTTTCCTCGTTTTTGTATCACTTTACCCAGATATTTGAACTCTCTCACCAATTCCAGTCTCTCTCCGTTCACTATAACATCGCACTGTGAGTCACCTTCTATCTCAATATCCATCATTTTACTCTTTTCTACATTTACTCTAAAGGCACGATGCTCATAGACATCAGCAAAACTCTGCACTAGTCCACCAAGTTCTTGTCTGGTATTTGCAAGTAGTACTGCATCATCAGCACACAACAAATATGAGATATTCCATCCATCACTATTCATTACCAATGCCATCCCTCTCTCAGTTACTCTTGTTTTTACTTTTCCTCTTACCCCATCTATTTATATATTGAACAACCAACCGGACATCTCACAACCTTGTCACACGCCCAAACCGATCGTGAAGCATTCACTTACATGCCCAGTAACCCTTACACATGCTTCACTACCATCATAAAAACTCTTGTCAGCACCTAGCAGCTTACCGTCTACACCCTCCATGTGCAAAACCTTCCACAATCCTTCCCTGGCTACTTTGCCGTATGTTTTTTTTCCAGATCTGTGAGTACCATACACATCTCCCAGTCCTTTTTACAAGCCTTCTTCACTATCTGTCTCTCAGCAAATATTTGATCCACACATCCCCTTCCACTCCTAAAGCCACCCTGTTCATTTCTCACAAGGACATCTGATATCTCTCTTGCTTTCTCTATAATAATTCTTCCATACCTGTATACCTTCCTTACCACACTCAATAAACTTATGCCACGATAATTATTGCACTCACTTCGCTCACCTTTATTTTTGTACAGGGGTACAGACACAGCCTTTTTCCACTCTTCTGGCACAGTTTCACTCATCCATGCCTTCTTACATATCTCCAACAAGCATTTAATTCCTCTCTCCACTACCCTTAATCATCTCTGCATACACCTCATCAACCCCAGCTGCTTTCCCATTTTTCAGCCACTTCACAGTGCTCTTCACCTGTGAGAGTCACATTTCCTGGCACTGCATTCCTTCTCTGCACACACCCCAAACCAATCAAGTTTACTGTGGCTCTGCTCCCTCTATTCCCATTCATCATGCTTTCAAAATATTCTTTCCATCTGGTCCTTACTTCATCCCCATGAGTTAATAGTCTACCACCTGCATCCTTTACACCTTCACGTTTGTTTCCGCTTTCACTTCTACATTTCCGCATCTCTTTCCAGAATAACTTCCTATTTTCAGAGTAATTTGCATTAATTTTTCATCATTGATCATCATTTATGTATTTCTTTTTCTTAGCATTAGTCTCTTTACATGCTTCTTGCTCTCAGTATATTCAGTTCTTACTTCAATTGAACTCCTGTCGTGTAACCACTCTAGCCACTTCTTCCTCGTTTCCCCCACTGCTGTCTTAACCACTTCATCCTACCATGCCTTACCTTTCTTCTTTGTTTCACTCTTCCCACACCACACACTGCTTTACATTAGCATTTCTAACTAAGCAATCCCTCTATGAGTTCCACAGGCTATCGAGATCCGTTTCATTCGAATTCACTGATTCTAACCCCTTCCCTACCTTGGACCTGTATTCATCTGCCAGTTCTTTGATCCCCAGCTTGTCGCCTTTCAGTCTTTCTCCCTGACTGCTCCTCTATCTCCTGGTCCACCTCACTCCTCTCAGATTAATTTTGCATACCTCAATCATTTGACTTGACAGACCTCCACATCGTCCTCTCACAGCCCTTGTATCAGCAACCATTCCCAGCATTGACCTCTCTATGAGTACGCAGTCAGTCAGGCTCCTTTCAACACAACCCTTTCCCTCTATACCATGTATATTTATGTGCATCTTTGTTTTTGAAATACGAGTTACAAGTGCACAACCTCCTCTCCTGACACATATCCTTCTGTCACTTCCCATTATCATGTTCTCCTTTTACTCCATTGCAACCCATCATGTCATCCTGAGGACCAGTGTCTACTCTTCGATTCATATCGCCCTATATGATCATTTTATATCTCCTGGGCATTTATCCCACTAATTCATCCAGTTCATTCCAAAACCCGTCTTTATCTGTCTCACTCCTGTCCTTACACAGTGCATACGCTACAATTACCGCCACTTTCACCTTCTCAGACTTGAACTTGACATACATACGCCTCGAGTTGACACATTTGTAATCTCTCATTCCACTCAGCCATACCTCATTCATCAACAGAGAAATTCCTTCCTTGCATCTTCCTCGTCCATTTATCCCCTACGAGTATCTTACACATTTCACACCCTCCCATTCTTTCCCTTCACAGCCTTTCATCTTTGTTTCATATAATTCCATCACAGCATATCTCGCACTCTTGAACACATTCACTTCTTCCACCCTCTTGCTGTCCTCATTCACACCTCTTACATTCCACATGGCCATGCAAATCTGCCCTTTTGTTCGAAGCCTGGGTCAGGTATTGGGCCGTCTGAGGCTCTCCGAAACAACTGCCATGATTAAGTGATTTTAGATAGGGGGCTCCCATCATCCACCCACTTAGTGTAGTGATACTCAGTTTTTAGAGTAGCTCTACACTGAGTGGCAAGCCAAATGATTTCCTGTAAACCAGGAAAGCATTTACAACCCTGGATGATAATATTTTAACCAACCAACAAGTGTTTCCTACGTGACAACAAGTGGGTTGGCGGAGGGTTAGTGCCCCTCCCCGGAAAACAACTAACTAAAAATACGAACAAGAAGCCTCGGACCAGGACTTACCAAAAGGTGACGACTAAGGACTGAAGTAAGGACTTGGTACGGATAGCTACGTGGAATGTTAGAGGTGCAAATGATGAGGTGAAAGAGAGAGAGAGAGAGAGATTATCTAGGCGCTTGAGGGTGCAAAAGTGGATGTATATGGGTTAACTGAAACTAAATGGAGAGGAGAGAGTGTGAGTGAATGGGAGTATGGATGGAGTATATGTGCAGGAATAGGTGAGAATGTGAGGGCAAGAGAAGGAGTATGTATTGTTGTGAGTAACAGATAGAAGGAGAATAGAAGAGAGTATGGATCAGTTGGGTCAAGGATTGTGTGGGTAAGATTGAAAGTTGGACTACAAATGTGGGTGGCTGTGTGCGTGTATGCATCAATGCAAGATCGTGCAAGCAGAGTGAGAGAAGAGTTCTGGACAAAATTAATGTGGAAGCATGCATGGAAAAGTTTGAAAGGAATAACAGAGTGTTTTTTATTGCAGATATGAATGGAAAAGTAGGGAATGGGACGGTAGATGGAGTAGTTGGTGAGTGGATGCCTGCAGAGATGGATGAGAATGGCAGTGCTTTAGTGGACATTTGTGCCGGGAGGAGGTTGGTGATAGCTAATACCCTCTTCAGGCACAAATTGATCCACAGGTATATGTGGCGAATGATGAGAAGGGTGGGTGGTGAACTGAATGAATGGAAAGCAATGACTGATTACGTGTGTGTGGATGAAAGGATGAGGTGTGTAATGGATGCAAGAGTATACCTGTATATAGGTTGGGGGAGTGGACTTTCTGACCTCGATTTGGTGGTGGTCAGAATTAAAGTCTAAATATAATGGAGAAATACAGTAGAAGAAGGGAAGGCCAGGAGGAATTAGTACATATGAGGAGGGTGGCAAAGTTACAAGAGGATGGAAAAAAGGCAGAATATAAGAAGGAAGTGGAGGAGCGATTGGGTAAATATAAATTGGTGCAGATGGGGAACGTGGAAGGTGTGTGCAAGATATTCAAAGAAGAAATATGTGCAGCATGTGGGGTGGTGTGTGGGGAGAAGAGAAGACGAAAGGGGGTGCAAGGAACAGCATGGTGAACTGAAGAGGTGAGAGAGGCTGTGGCACAAAAGAAGAAAGTGTATTGTGAGTGGATGAGAAACTGGGGCATGGAAGAAGTTGAGAAATGGAAGAGTTATACGTAGAGAGGAAGAGAGATGTGAAAAGATTGATAAGAGAGAGTAAGTAGAGAGTGGATGAGAAATTTGGAAGGAATTTGAGTGCAAAGTTGAGGAATGTAAGAAAATGTTCTGGAAAGGGGTACAGAGAGTTAGACAGGGTGCCAAAGAAGTTAGTTGGAGAGTGAAAGATAAAAATGGTAGATTACTAATGGAGAAGGGAGAAAAAGTGAGCAGATGGAGAGAACACTTTAAGGAACAGTTGAACGCAGAGAATGAAAGTAATGCAAGTATAAGTGGCTGGGGAATCGCCGGGAGAAGGAGGGATATGAGAAGACAGAAAGAAAGCAATAAGATGGAAGTTGTGGAAGCAATAAAGAAAGTTAAAATGGGGAAAGCCCCAGGAATTAATGGGGTGTGTGGTGAAACGCTGAAGCATGGGGGAGAGAGAGTAGTATAATGGATGTGGAATATGTGCAGGTTGGCCTGGAAGGAAGGCAGAGTCCCGGAGGATTGGAAGTCAGGTATAATTATTCTCCTCTACAAAGAGAAAGGGGAAAAAGAAGTGTGTGGTAATCATATGGGCATTTGTCTCCTTAGTGTAATAGGAAAAATATATGGTAGGATACTCAGTGACAGAGTTAGGGAAATAACAGAGGAATTAGTTGGAGAAGATCAGGGAGGTTTTAGGAAGGGAAGAGGTTGTGTAGACCAGATATTCATTCTTAGGTCTTTACTGGAAAAGCTTCTAGAGAAAGGAAAGAAGTTCTATGCGGCTTTCATGGATTTGGAGAAAGCATAAGACAGAGTGGATATACAAGGACTGTGGAAAGTAATAAGAATATATGGAGTAGATGGGAAGTTGTTGAAGACTGTGAAGAGTATCTATGAGGGTGCTAAGGCTGCAGTGGGTGTGGATAGTTAACTGTGTGAATTTTTCAATTTGACGGTTGGTTTGAACAAGGATGTGTCATGTCTCCGTGGTTGTTCAATCTGTATATGGATGGGGTTGTGAAAGAGATACATGGTAGGGCAGTTGATGTTGCAGCTGCTCTAGTGAGAGAGGGCAGTGTTTGGAAACTACTTGTTCTGTTGTTTGCAGATGATACTGTGTTGTTAAGTGAAGATGAAGGGGAGCTGCAAGGCTTGGTGAATGAGTTTGGGAGGGTGTGTAAGAAACGGAATCTAAAGGTGAATGTAGGGAAGAGTAAATTTATGGTCTTCGAGAGAAATTAAGTCAGTGAACGTACAGTGAGGCTGGATGACGAGGAAATGGAAAATGTGAGTGAGTTTAAGTACTTGGGTAGTGTGATGAGTAAGAATGGAAGTTTAGAGGACGAAGTGCTTGAAAGAGAGCTAGAGGGAAGATAGGGTGTTGGTTCCTTGAAAGTAGAGATAAGGAATAGGGCAGTTAGCCAGACGCCTCAATCCCGTTTGGGGTGGCCACTACCAAATCGCCTCCACGTCGCCCTGTCCCCCGCCATTTCACTGCCCTGCTCCCAACTCACACCCCCCTCTCTCATATACCTCTCCACTCCATCCCTCCATCTCATGCTCGGCCTCCCCCTCCCTCTTCCTCCCTCCACCTCACTCACATACACTCTCTTCGTCAGTCTATCACTCTCCATCCTCTCCACATGGCCAAACCACCTCAGTGTGTTCCTCATAACGCTTCCTATCACATCC
>NC_136971.1:24170116-24286222 GCF_032717465.1 Coenobita brevimanus
ATTTATGTTTTTATTTGTTACGAATTTATATGTGATACAAGGGTATATTAGTATTCAAATAATAATATAGGCGATATAAGCGTTCTTTCACTCACCAAACACATCAA
This sequence comes from Coenobita brevimanus, assembly GCF_032717465.1. Taxonomy (NCBI): domain Eukaryota; kingdom Metazoa; phylum Arthropoda; class Malacostraca; order Decapoda; family Coenobitidae; genus Coenobita; species Coenobita brevimanus. The sequence goes on from NC_136971.1 coordinate 24,170,224, forward strand.
CATACTGCACCTTTTTTGGTGACATTACCTGACTTTTTCTTCCTCTAACACTACGTAAACTTTGTCGTCCACATTGTCATACGTTGGGGAATCACTCTGGCCTTGAATTTCGTACCGTTGCGCGACATGTCTTTACTGGCTAGGTCACTGGGAACAGGTGAGTTGCCGAGACAGTGGCGTGCAGGGGGAGGGGAGGCCACGCGGGGTAAGGCATTTCCCCACTTGGCATCGGGTAGCGGAAGGTGTCCCGTGAATACGTACCAAAAATCACGGACGAAATTTGAAAAATGTGCAAACGACGGACCTTGCAATAGCAAAACATTCATCGTACCTTGTGGGGGCTGAGCGTGAAAAAAAGTTGCAACTTCCATCGTACGTTGTGGGTATGGGGCAGGATAAAGTCATTTTTGGGTGGAGATCTGGGTCTGCTCACCTTATCCCATTCCCTGCTGGCTGTTTATATGGTACCCGTAACTTCTGTCATAGCCAAATCTATTCCAGTACAAATATTGGAAACTTGTGACATGCTTAGAAGAATCAGACTGGCACTGTGATTTTTGTACACCTGGGACAGCTTTAGTATCCATTCTGTTAGATATCAGGATATACTCTCTTCATAATATGCATCTTTCAGATAAATCTGCCGAAATGTGATAGTAAGCTGATCATTTCAACAACAGTAGCAGCTGTGAAAGGTTCAGTATATAAAATCACTCACAGTGTAATCATACTGGAACATGTCAATAACTGATTAAGAATGAGTGAAGACAACAAGCATAGCAAAACGATGTTTACTCTTTATAAAGCAGAAATATGCAGCCTGACACGACACGGCCCTACCGCGATGGTTTCCAGAGGCTAATAATTTTTTTACTATATAAGATAGAGAAGGAAATCCTTCAGCAGCTACTAGATACATTTAATATAAATTGTTTTTAGCTACATATATACTTATGAGACCAAAGAAACACCTAGGAATCCAAGCTTTGCAAGGGAATGTACAGAGGGCTTCAATTGACAATCACTACCACAAAATCGAATTTAAAAAGGTTTCCTGTTGAAACACAGTGTTTTCTGGCACGAAATCTAACAATTATATATTGAGTATTAAGTTCATAACTTTACCTGAACTTTTTTCCATGTTTATGGGGTGAAATCAACGGGTAATTGCCCCATTTCTGGGTTTTATCATTCGATCAATAGCCAAGCGTTTACCGACGCAGTTCGTTGACATGGCCAGTAGGGAGAAGAGAAATGAACACTGAGCTTGTGATAAATGCAACGGGGCCTCACTCTATGCACATCTAGATAGAAAACGTGAGGGAGAAGAGACGTGAGAAAGTAAATATTTTTGCTCAGTTGTTCTTCTGTCATTGTTCAACTACCTCACTAGAAATGTTGAAAATATTATTTACAAAATGAATTTACGATGGTAGACGTATTTACAAACCCATGTTCGCTCGTCACGCGCTCATAAAACACAGATTACAGATAATTTACAACGTCTGTTTTCAGTTAATCGCTTTGGCTTCTCTTCGTTCAGAAAAACTCAGACATGAATAAGTGCATTTATTTAATGGTAGCTGTTCATCTAACAGCCGCTCCATGCAGTCCCTTATCTTTGAGGTTACGCTCTATGACCTCATCCCAAGTCTTCTTCAGTCTGCCTCTCACAGCTCCACTCTTAACGTTCACAGCTTTCACCCTCCGCACCAAGTTGCCATCCTCTGACCTCTTCACTTCTCACTGTTATTCAACTTACGAAACTTCTCGAAATGTAAAATTTAGGTCTTGTCTCCATTATATCATTCATTACAAGGGCTTTCCCGTAAAATTCAATACATGAGTCCCAGGACTGCAAAAGTAAAACTTAACATCTGTAATTGGAGGAAAAACTGTAGTATAATCCAATCCCCTTTTCATTATCACCACCAATGCCATTATAACATCTCCATCACTACTGTCATTACCAATATTACCACCACATATTAAGCATCATCATCATCATCAACAACACCATCATCCCCATCACCACCACACACCATCATCACTACTATCAGCACCACACATTACCACCACCACAACTACCACCATCGTCATCACAACACCACCACCGCTAAGACAGTACATATGCTTTAAAATAGTTGTACAGTAATTCGGTTATCTAGTAATATTTAAACATTTTTATTTTTTATTAAGAAGCGAGATGTTGACAGTGAAAAGCAGTTAATGAAAATTTCCAATGAGAATTTTTTAAAAGTATTTTTATATGAAAGTTCGATACAGACATTTACAGCCCTGATTTATATCATAACCACTGTACAGTATTGTCAATAAAAAAGATTTCCACCGCCAATGCTTTGTGTATGTATGTATGTATGTATTACGAGCAATAATTCATACTTTAGTGTCCAGTAAAAAAAAGTGAAACACCCCAAAAGACAGGTTTACAAATTCCAAAAACTTGAGCCACACTCTGATAGACATTAAGAAAAATGCACTGCGTCTGTTGTTGAAAGGTTTTAGTTTAAGAATATTTTGAGATTCCCACATGCCAAAAAAAAAAAAAAAAAAAATCTTTGCAGTACTCTTCTTCCTTTCCTGTGCTTTAGGCAAAATGAATACACAAACTAGAGCCCCCCTCCCCATCCCAAGAGGGGAATCACACCAGTTGCTAGCCGATACATATTTAGTGCGGCTCGGAATACGACCTTGATCTTGACCTACTTTCACCAATTTCGAACTCAAGTGAGAGTTTCATCCCTTCTACATGGCTGTAAGATTTTGTGATGATATCTTGAGTAGGTAGGAAGTTATCATGGTAACAGGCAAATCTACCTTGACCTACTCTCACCAGTGTCTCTCTTGTAGATTTTCATCTCTACTACACACCTGTAAAATTTTGTGATTATATCTTGAGCAGTTGCGAAGTTATCGTGGTAACAGACAGACAGACCTTGACCTATTTTCACCAATTTCGAACTCTTGATCGATTTTTTCCCTACTACACACCTGTAAAATTTTTTTTTATCTTCAGTGGTTGTGAAGTTATTGTGCGAACACACACACACACACACACACACACACACACACACACACACACACACACACACACACACACAAACTGTAAGCAATACCAGCTTCATTATCGCAACTGGTAATAACGGAGGAAAATGTGTTAGGAAGCCTCCTTATCAAAAAGAACAGACGCCTTGGTGTTTACTCTGATGTACTACTGGCACTGTTAATGGCCATCCCTCGCCTTTTGTTGAGATAAAGGTCGCTAGCCAGGTTCTTTTATGAGTGTTCTGGATGGCAGGGAGAGATCGGAGTGACACTTGAGAGATAGGAGAACACTACGGGGAAATATAGAGGGGCAAGTGTGCCACCGATCAAGGAGGAAGGGGACGCCAGAGAAACTTTACTGATGATCTGAACTACTCCATATATAAATATAAATATATATATATATATATATATATATATATATATATATATATATATATATATATATATATATATATATATACATAATCATCACCTGGATCACCTTTCCCACTGTAGGGCAGGGTGGGGAGTAGCAACGTCCAGACAGCCCAAGTTTGCCCAACTCATTGAGTCATGCTTCTATTCACTCATCATTCAAGCCCTCGATATCCTGGCTCCATCAGATAGACCAAAAATAATTCACCATTTTCTGTAGCTTCACATAAACTTATTTGACAGCCAATCCAAATCCTGTCACGTAAAAAAAAAAAAATGTCAAATCCCCGGTTATGCGCTTCTACCCACAAAATTCATCGATCTAGCTCGGTCTCCTGTCAGTCCCTTAGCCCCACGAACTTCCATACCTCTCTTCCTCACACACTCATCCATTATATCCCTCCACCCTCTTCTTTGCCTACCTCGCCTTCTCCCTCCTTCAAATTTGCTGTGATATACCCTTTTCACCACTCTATTGTCATCCATTCTCTCCACTTGACCAAACCATCTCAGCACACCCCCTTTGATTTTGGTGTCCACAGTCTTCCTTACTCCGCATCTTTCACATATCACATTATTCCGTATCCCATCCACTCTCTGTATTCCACATATGTTCCTCAGGACTCCTATCTTCGCTGCTCTTACTCTTGACTTTTCATTTTCATGCCAAACCGAAGTCACACAACCGCATGTTAAAGCTGGCACTAACACTCCTTCATGTAAGCCTTGTGCAGCTGTAACACTCAACCCTCTGTTTCATATCAAGGACTTCATTGCACCAGCTACTTTCCTTCCTTGTGTCACTCTACTTGCCACTTCTTTTGCACATTTTCCTCTCGTTTCTGTCACTGTACCCAGGAATTCGAACTTTCTCACCAGTGGAGTAGACTGTAGCACCAGTCGAGCAGGGCAGTACTCCCAAGGTGGATGGAAAGCTGATGACAGGGAGAGCTGGAGCTTCGGTTTCATAAGCCCTCGGGACTAGGTCCCGACCATCCTCCTTTGCTGAACTTTTTCAGTGTCTCAGCTTGCTCTCCAATACAATTTCTCCAACTATCAACACCAAACTACATGCACAGTACACACCACACTTCCTTTTCAAAATTGTCAAAAACAGCGTCGAAAAACATAGCCTCGGAGTCCCCAGGGGGGGGGACCATAAATGCCCCCACCTTCAGCGCCTCTCCCGGTGACAACTCAAGGTGCCTGGAAAAACTGTCTGACTCTCTTCTTCTTCATTTCTGCATCATTCGTGGCCTTTCCTCTAACTTTCGTTCTGTTGAGGACCACCTCTCCTTCTCTGAACCTCACCTTCTTTTCCTAACTGAGACTCAGCTGTCTGAGGCAACTGACAGCAAACCCTTTTCTGTATCCTCCTACTTTCTCTATACTCATTTCAAAGCCAAAGGTGGCTGTTGTGTATATATACGCAACAACTTATCTTGCGCTTGTGTTCCTGAACTCGATTCTTTTGAATTCTCTACACTCTGGCTTCGGCTTTCCTGTCATTCTCTGACTAAATATATCTGTGCTGTTTACTTATCTCCTAATTCTACTGACTATCAAAAATTCTTTGACTATCTTACTTCTACGATGGAACACATTCTATCCATCTCTCCTTTCTTTGAAATCTCCATTCTTGGAGATTTCAATGTTCACTATCACCTTTGGCTCTCCTCTCCTTTCACTGATCCACCTGGTGAACAAGCCTACACCTTTTCTATCCTTAATGACCTAGAGCAGCTTGTACAGCACCCTACCCGTATCCCTGACCACCTTGGAGAGAGCTCCAACATACTTGATCTCTTCCTTACAACTAATCCTTCTGCTTACACTTTTATTATTTTCTCTCCGTTGGGCTCCTCCGATCATAACCTTATCACCTTAACCTGTCCTATCGCTCCGGTACGGCCTGCGGACCCTAAAAAAAAACATTGTCTCTGGCACTTTGGAGCTGCGGCTTGGGAGGCCCTCAGGCAGTACTTCTTTGATTTGCGCTGGAATAATTATAGCTTCCATGGCCATGAGCCATCTGAGTGTGCCTTGCGCATTATGGAGGTTATTCTCTCGGGCATGGAAGCATACATTCCTTTCTCATATCCTTTGACTAACGCAAGAAAGCCTTGGTTTAATCACGTTTGTTCTAATGCTGTCCGCAACATGGAGAGGGCCTATAAAAGGTACCAGAGCCAACCCACCCCTGAATCACATCTTTTATACATTTCTGCCCGGAATCGTGCTAAGTCTGTTCTTGACTCTGCTAGAAAATAATTTCATCCGTACAAAATGTTCTCAACTCTCCAACTCGAACTCTTCCCTCTCCTTTTGGCACCTTGCCAAAATCCTTTCTAACAACTTTATCTCATCATCCTTCCCTCCTCTTTTCTACTCTGATGGCTCTGTAGCTATTTCTTCTACTGATAAAGCAGATCTCTTCGCTTAGACTTTCTCCTCCAATTCCACCTTAAACGATTCCGGTGCTGTTCCTCCATCACTTCCCCCCTCTGACTTCCTCATGGCTAACATTAAAATTTCTTCAGCTGATGTATTTTCTGCCATTGCTGGCCTCAGTACTCATAAGGCATATGGGCCTGATGGAGTCCCTCCTGTTGTTCTCAAGAAATGTGCTTCTGTGCTTACACCCTGCCTAGGCAAACTCTTTCGCCTTTGTCTGTCAACTTGTACCTTTCCTTCTTGCTGGAAGTTTGCTCTCATTCAGCCAGTCCCAAAGAAGGGTGACCATTCCCAACCCTCTAACTATCGCCCAATTCCTTTAACATCCTGTATCTCAAAAGTTTTTGAGTCTATTCTTAATAGAAAAATTTTAAAGCATCTTTCCTATCACAACCTTCTTTCTGATCGTCAGTATGGGTTCCGTCAGGGACGCTCCACAGGCGATCTTCTCACCTACCTTTCAGACTCCTGGTCATCCTCCTTTCGGGACTTTGGCGAAAGCTTTGCCATTGTACTTGACATCTCAAAGGCTTTCGATCGAGTCTGGCATAAATCTTTAATTTCCAAACTGCCCTCTTACGGTTTCTATCCTTCTTTCTGTGCCTTCATCTCTAGCTTCCTTTCTGGTCGTTCTATAGCCGCTGTTGTAGACGGCTATCGTTCTTCTCCTAGATCTATTAACAGTGGTGTTCCTCAGGGCTCTGTCCTATCACCAACTCTCTTCCTTATACTCATCAATGACCTTCTAAGCTGTACATCTAATCCTGTCCACTCATACACTGATGACTCCACCCTTCACCCCTCCATTTGATTCCCAGAACGTCCATCTCAGCAGTTTCTTCAACAGGCAAGGGATGAGGCTATGGCACACCTAATGTCTGACTTGGCTCATATCTCTGACTGGGGTAAAAATAATCTGGTTGTTTTTAATCCATCAAAGACTCAATTTTTGCACCTATCAACCTGACAAAATCTTCCACAGGTATACCCACTTAAGTTTAATAATACTCAACTTAATCCTGCATCATCCTTGAACATGCTTGGGGTTTCATTTGCTCGGGACTTGTCTTGAAAAGATCATATTACATCTCTTGTAAAATCTGCTTCCAAGCGATTGGGTGTGCTAAGCCGACTCCGTTCCTTCTTTGCCCCTGCACAATTGTTGACTCAATACAGGGGTTTTATCTGCCCCTGTGTGGAGTACAACTCTCATGTGTGGGGAGGCTCCCCACATACAGCTCTTCTCAATAGGGTGGAGTCAAAGGTTTTTCGTCTCATTTACTCTCCCCCTCTTACTGACTCCCTTCAACCTCTGTCTCTTCACTGCAATGTTGCATCTTTATCTCTTTTCTATCGCTACTTCAATGGTCACTGTTCCTCTGAACTGTCTGCATGCATTCCTCCACTTCTACGACGGGCGCGTAGCACCCATCTAGCAGCAAACTCTCATCCGTTTTCTGTCCAACTCTCTAATGCAAGAGTCAACCGTTACTCCCAGTCTTTCATTTATGCAACAGGTCAACTCTGGAACTGTCTCCCTCTGTCTGTATTTCCTGTTTCCTATGATCTCCAGTCTTTCAAACGCAGTGTATCCAGGCATCTCGAAATGAATGGATCTTGAATTTGGCTCTCTCTTGTATTTTGTTTTTCTCTTGGAAGGAACAGTTTTGCGGGCTCATTGCCTTTGGTTCCTTCTTCCTCACATAAAAAAAAAAAAAAAGTTCCAGTCTCTCTCCATTCACTGTAACATCACACTGGGAATCACCTTCTCTCTCAGTAACAATCACTTTCCTATTTTCTATATCTATTCTCAAAGCAAGAAGCTCATAGACATCTACAAAACTTTGCACTAGTCTGCCAAGCTCTTGTCCGGTATTTGCAAATAGCACTGCAACATTAGCATACAACAAATTTTATGTTCCGTCCATCACCATTCATTACCAACGCCATCTCTCTCTCTGTTACTCGTGTTTTTTTTTCTCTCGTCTCCCGATCCATATCTATCTATCTGTCTATCTGTCATCTGTCTATCTATCTATCTATACATATATATATATATATATCTATATATAGTCTCTGGGGGTAGGGGACTTTCAAGAATACTCCCCCAGTATCCCTGCTTGTCGTATGAGGCGACTAAAAGGGCTGGCGGAGGGTTAGTGCCCCTCCCAGAAAAACAGCCAACTAAAATGACGAACTAGAAGCCTCGGCCAAGGGCTGACCAAAAAATGGCGACCAAGGACCGGACAAAGGACATAGTACAGATCGCGACGTGGAAAATAAGGGGTGCGAATGATGAGGTGAAAGAGAGAGAGATTGTCCATGTGCTTGAAGGTGCAACCTGGAACTAAATGGGGAGGAGAGAGTGTGAGAGAATGGGAGTATGGTAGGTGTATATGGGCAGGAGTAGGTGAGAATGAGAGGGCAAAAGAAGGAGTGTATATTGATGTGAGTACAAGATGGAAGAAGAACATAAGAGAGTGTGGATCAGTTGGCTCAAGGATTGTGTGGGTAAGATTGAAAGTTGGAATACAAATGTGGGAGATTATTTGCGTGTATGTGCCAATGCAAGATCGTGCAAGCAGACTGAGAGAAGAGTTCTGGACAAATGTGGAAGTGTCCATGGAAAAGTTTGGAAGGAATGAGAGAGTGTTTTTGATCGGTGATAAGAATGGTAAAGTAAGGAATGTAAAGGTGGATGGAATAGTTGGTGAGTGGGGTGTGCCTGCTGAGATAGATGGGAAAGACAGTGCGTTTGTGGACATTTGTGCCGGGAGGAGGTTGGTGATAGCCAATACCCTCTTCAGGCACAAAATAATCCACAGGTATGCATGGCGAGTGATAAGAAGGGTGGGTGGTGAACTGAATGAAAGGAAGGCAATGATTGATTATATGTGTGTGGATGAAAGGATATGAAGATGTGTAATGGATGCAAGAGCTTATAGAGGTTGGGGGAGTAGACTTTCTGACCACTGCTTGGTGGTGGCCAGAATCAAGATCCAAGTAAGATGGAGAAATAGAAGAAGGGAAGGACGGAAGGAAGGAGTAATTGCAAAGAGTGTGGAAGGTTACAAGAGGATGAGAAAAAGGCAGAATATAAGAGGGAAGTGGAGGAGCGATTGGGTAACTATGAACTGCAGGATGTGGGGGATGTGGAAGGTGTGTGCAAGATATTCACAGAAGAAATTTGTGCAGCAAGTGATGTGGTGTGTGGGGTAAAAAGAAGACGGAAGGAGGTGCAAGAAACAGCATGGTGGAATGAAGAGATGAGACAGGCTGTGGCACAAAAGAAAAAAGCATACAATGAATGGATGAGAAATAGGGACGTGGAAGAAGTTGAGAGGCAGAAGAAAGAGTTATATGTAGAAAGGAAGAGAGAGGTGCAAAGATTAGTTAGAGAGAGTAAGAAGAGAGTGGATGAGAAATTTGGAGGGAATATGAGTGTAAGGTGGAGAGACTCTAAGAAAATGTTCTGGAAAAAAGTGAAGAGAGTAAGACAGGGTGGCAGTTAAGTTAGTAGGGGAGTGACGGATAAAAATGGTAGATTCCTAATGGATAAAGGAGAAAAAGTGAGCAGATGGAGAGAACACTTTAAGGAATTGTTGAAAATAGTGAATGGAAGTAATTCGAGTGTAAGTGGCTGGGGAATGGCTGGGAGGAGGGAGGTGAGAAGACAGGAAGAAATCAGTAGGATAGAAGTTGTGGACGCAATGAAGAAAGTCAAATTGGAGAAAGCTCCAGGAATTGATGGAGTGTGTGGTGAAATGCTGAAGCATGGGGGAGACACAGTAGTAGAATAATGTGCAGATTGGCCTGGGAGGAAGGTAGATTCCTGGAGGATTGGAAGTCAGGTATAATTATTCCCTTGTACAAAGGGAAAGGGGATAAAGAAGTGTGTGGTAACCATAGAAGCATTTGTCTTCTTAGTGTAATTGGAAAAGTGTATGGTAGGATACTTGCTGACAGAGTTAGGGAAATAATAGAGGAATTAGTTGGAGAAGAACAGGGAGGCTTTAGGAAGGGAAGAGGTTGTGTAGATCAGTTATTCGTTCTTAGATCTTTAGTGGAAAAGTTTATAGAGAAGGGAAAGAAGTTGTATGCGGCCTTCATGGATTTGGAGAAAGTATATGATGGTGGATAGACAAGGATTGTGGAAAGTATTAAGAATATATGGAGTAGATGGGAAGTTGTTGAATGCTGTGAAGAGTATGCATGATGGTGCTAAGGCTGAAGTGCGTGTGGATGGTGAACCGAGTGAAATTTTCTCTGAAGGTTGGGTTGAAACAGGGATGTGTCATGTCTCCATGGTTGTTCAATCTGTACATGGATGGGGGAATAAGAGGTACAAGGTAGGGTAGTGGATGTTGGAGTGGCCCTGGTGAGAGAGGGTAGTGTTTGGAAACTCCCTGTACTGTTGTTTGCAGATGATACTGTGTTGTTAAGTGAAGACAAAGGGGAGCTGTAAGGTTTGGTGGATGAGTTTGAATGAGTGTATAAGAAACGGAATCTAAAGGTGAATGTAGGGAAGAGTAAAGTGATGGTCTTTGAGAGAGGTGAAGTCAGTAAATGTACAGTGAGGTTGGATAGTGATGAAATGGAAAATGTGAGTACGTTTAAGTACTTGAGGAGTGTGATGAGGAAGGATAGAAGTTTGGAGAGGTACAACAAGGAAGAAAGGTTGCTGGTTCCTTGAGAGCAGTGAAAGAAACAGGGAAGTGAGCATGGAAGTGAAAAAGTTACTACATGACACTATTGTGATACCAACTCTAAAGTATGGAAGTGAAGCTTGGACGTTGTTGGAAGGACACAAGTCAAGAGTGAGAGCAATGGAAATGAGTTATTTCAGAGGAGCCTGTGGAGTCACATGGAGAGACAGGCTGATAAATGAAGATATAAAGAAGCTTTGTGGTGTGGATGTGGATTTGATAGGAAGCGTTATAAGGAACACACTGAGGTGGTTTGGCCATGTGGAGAGGATGCAGGGTGAGAGACTAACGAGGAGTGTGTATGTGAGTGAGGTGGAGGGTGGGAGAAGGAGGAAGAGGCTGAGGATGAGATGGAGGATGGAGTGGAGAGGTATATGAGAGAGGGGTGTGTGAGTTGGGAGAAGGGCAGTGAAATGGCAGGGGACAGGGCGACTTGGAGGCGATTTGTTTGAGGCCACCCCTTACGGGATTAAGGCGTCTGGTAATATATATATATATATATATATATATATATATATATATATATATATATATATAGACTCTGCGATATATATATATATATATATATATATATATATACTCTGTGGTACAGTGGTAGAGTGTTCGTTTCGTACACGGGTGGACCAGGGTTCGCGCCCCACCAGGGTAATAAACTTTGGGAGTGTTCACCCGGCCACGTACTGCATTGGCGGACACAAGGGGTGCTGTGGTTGAACAAGTGTCGCTTACTGTAAAGTATGCTTGTACCCAGTCGGCTTGCGCGGGCCGATTACACTTGGTTTACAGACTACACACACATCCAAAGCCACTCCAACATTACAATTACACTTACAAGCACTTCTCACCCTACATACAATCTCTGCCAGACAGCCTAAGCCACTTGGTAGAGATACATTGGCTGTATCGCTCCGACTTCGGTCGGGATAGACCGGTCCTTCAGTGGATACTCAAAAGGTTGATGATATATATATATGATTACAAACTTGATAACTTAATGGCTGACCTGGAAAACTTTAGTTGAGATATTGTAGGTTTGAGTGAGACCCACAGAAAAGAAGAAAAAGTAATTTAGCTCGATGACAGTGGCCACCTATTTTACTACAGAGGAAGGGAAAATGAAAGAGTTGGTGGTGTAGGATTTCTAATTAACAGAAATCTTGCAGACAACATTGTTAAATTTAGCAGTGTAAATGACAGAGCAGCAGTGGTTGTAATCAGACTGTGCAAAAAATATGCCCTGAAAGTAATACAAGTATACAGTATGAACCAACTTCTCAGAGCTCAGATGAAGAAATTGAAACATTCTACGATGACATCTCCCAGATTATGGAAGAGGAAAAGACCACCTACACTATACTGATGGGAGACTTTAATGAAAAATTAGGAAAATAAAAAAATGGAGATGCACGTATGGGAAAATTTGGAGTGGGAAAAAGGAACGAAAGAGGAGAAATGCTGGTAAACTTTGCAGAAATGTTTAGCATGAGAATAATAAACACATTCTTTCACAAAAGAACACTGAGAAAGTGGACCTGGAGAAGCCCAAATGGCGTAACAAAGAATGAAATTGACTTCATTATAGGAGATAAAAATAACACGATCACAAATGTCACAGTTATCAACAAAGTAAATATTGAAAGTGACCACAGAGTGGTGGGTTGCACAGCAAGATTCAATTTCAAAAGTGAAAGAAAAAAGATGATTAAAGATAAAAAGATATGCCCAGTAAAAGTCAGTGAAAACAAAGCAGTCTTTCAGTTGGAAATAAGGAACAGATTTCAGGTTCTCAATAATGCTGAATGTGACATTGATGAGCTGAATGACAGACTAACAAAAGTGCTAAAAGAATCAGCGGAGGTAGTAGGAACTAATACAACCAAAGCCAAGAAGAATTCAGAAAAGACACTTCAGCTTATGAAAAAAAGACAGGTAATGAAAGTAAAAACAAAGAAAGATGAAATAGAACGAGCGGAATTAAATAAGCTTATCAACAAAAGACAAAGAGAAGAAAAAAGAAAGAGAAACATGGATCAACTCAAAGAAACCATCAAAAAAGGAAAAAGTCTGAAACAGGTCCGAAGTAAAATGGCACTTGGAAAGCAACAAATTTCATCACTAAAAGACAAAAACGGTGATACCATTAAATGCAGAGATAAGATGTTGAAGAAAGTAGAAGAATTTTACAAAGAACTGTATGCATCAAAGACAGTAGTACCAACAGCTAACTTTTCAGTTGACATAAGTGAAATATCTGAGGTAACACCAGATGAAGTAAGGGGGAGGCGGTGGCAGAATCGGTAGAAAGGCGGCCTGCAGTCCTGATGGACCCAGGTTCGAATCCCGGCTGGGGCAGGGAACAGTTTAAGGATTTGAATTTCATAGAAGCAGACTTTCCTGATCTACCAGATGACCCGCCGACATGTCATAAAAGTACCCCCGCTAATACCAATACACAGTCCTGTATGAGACAGCCCTAGCATGTATTCAATATGGACAGCGGGTGTTAGCGCCGAAGTGGTGACATGTGGAGGTGTAGGAGGACTACTGGGCCTTGGGATAGGCTACTGCCCCCGAGATATAGGCCCTGAAGCCTTTGCCCAGAGTCGGACACATAAAAAAAAAAAATAAAATAAAATAATAATTCTCTCAAAAAAATGAAAAGAGGGAAAGCTCCCGGAGAAGAAGGAATAGTATCAGATATACTGTTGGATGCAGGAGCAGAAGTACAAACTAGGCTTACTCACTTATTTACTCAATGTATAAAAAGGAAGAAAATTCCCAAAACATGGTGTAATGCAATAGTTATTTTACTTTCCAAAAAAAGGTGACTCAAAAGACCATATTAACTATCGACCAATTAGCTTGCTATCAGTCATTTACAAACTCTTCACTAAAGTCCTTATAAACAGAATAACTACAAAATTGGAGGAAAACCAACCTCGTGAACAGGCAGGATTCCGAAGCGGGTACTCGACTACTGATCATCTACACACAATGAATCAGCTAATTGAGAAAACTACAGAATATAATTAACCACTGTACTTAGGTTTTGTTGATTACGAAAAGGCTTTCGACTCAGTGGAGCACATAGCAATTATAAACTCATTGCGAGAACAAGGAGTGAATGAGAACATTGTAAAACTGCTCGAAAACTTATATAAAGAGGGAACTGCTACAATTAAATTACATAAGGACTCAGAAAAAATTAAGATTGAGAAGGGCGTGCATCAGGGAGATACAATCTCACCAAAGTTATTTACAGCATGCCTAGAAAGTATTATCAGAAAGCTATACTGGGAAAACAAAGGAGTGAACACAGATGGAGAAAAGCTAAACCATAAGATTTGCAGATGACATTGTCCTAACCTCAGAAACAGCAAAGACATTGCAAGAAATGTTAAATGACCTGAACAGAGAAAGTCTCAAAGTAGGGCTAAAGATGAACCGGAGTGAAACTAAAGTAATGTTTAATCCTCAAACACCAAAGAGCGTCATCAGAATAAGTGGAGAAATTCTTGAAGAAGTCGAGGAGTACAATTACCTGGGACAAATACTAAAATTAACGAAAGATAATGATAGCGAAATAAAAAGATGCATTACAATTGGATGGAAAGCTTTCTGTAAACATAGGGACGTCATGAAAAGCAGCTTGCCAGTTTGTATGAAACGAAAAGTATATAACAAATGTATAATTCCAGCTATGACGTATGGTTGTGAGACTTGGAAACTGACAAAATCGATGAAAAGTAAACAAATTCGTTCTCAGAGAGCAATGGAATGGTCAGTGTTGGAAATATCTTTAAGAGACAGGAAAAGATCAAGTTGGGTGAGAGAGCAGACTAAAGTCAAAAATATTATAGAAGTTGTGAAAGAACAGAAATGGAGGTGGACAGGCCATATAGCAAGAATAAGGGATAATCGATGGAGCAAGAGGTTGACTGACTGGACACCAAGAGATTGTAAGAGAAGCAGAAAAAGGCCAGACAGGAGGTGGAGGGATGAAATAGAGAAATTTGCAGGGAAAACGTGGCAATGATTGGCTCAGTCAAGGAATTCGTGGAGAAGGTTGGGGGAGGTCTTTGTTCAGCAGTGGACATATAATGGCTGATGATGATGATGAACATGATGATATATATATATATATATATATATATATATATATATATATATATATATATATATATATATATTAACCAACCATGGGAACATCATGCAACCGTATTGCACGCCTACACTGATGGTGAACCATTCACTTAGAAGTCCATTTACCATTACATGTGCTTCACTATCATAAAAACTCTCGACCGCACTTATCAGCATACCATCTACACCGTACATGTGCAAAACCTTCCACAATCCTTCTCTGTCTACTTTGCTGTATGCATTTGCCAGATCCATTCATGCCATAAGCTCCTGATTCTCCTTCTCATGCGCCTTCATTATCTGTGTCACTGCAAATATTTGATCCACAAATCATCTGCCACTCCTAAAGCCACCCTGTTCGTCATTCATTAGAACTTCTGATACTTTTCTTACTTTCTTTATAGTAATTCTTCCATATACCTTCCCTAGAACTTCCATATAACTTCCCTAGATAGACTTATGCCACGATAATTCCTGTACTCTCTTCGCTAACCTTTATTTTGGTAGAGGAGTACAATCACTACCTTTTTCCCCCTCTTCTGTCACAGTTTCACTCATCCATGCCTTCTTACATATCTCCAACAAGCACTTCATTCCACCTTCCCCACTACATTTAATCATCTCCGCATACACCTATCAACCCCAGTTACATTCCGATTTTTCAGTTGCTTTACAGCGTTCTTCACCTGTGCGAGCATCACGTTTCCTGGCACTGTATTCTTTCTCTGTACATCCCCAAAACTATCATGTTAACAGACGCTTTGCTCTCTTCATTTCTATTCATCAGACTTTCAAAATATTCTTTCCATCTAGTACTTACTTCATCCACATTGGTTTAATAATACTCTACCATTCACATCCTTCACACTTTCACATTTCTTTTCGCTGTCACTTCTACATTTCAACATCTCTTTCCAGGATAACTTCCTATTTCGAGAATAATTTGCATTCATTTTTCTTCCTATATCTTGCGCTCATTATATTCAGTTTTTATTCAACAGAACCCCTGTTCTGTGTCCACTCTAGTCACTTCTTCCTCATTTTCTCCACTGCTCTCTTAGCCACTTCATCCCACCATGCCATACCTTTCGTCTTTGTTGTTACTCATGGCACACCACACACAGCTTTTGCTTTCCTAACGAAGCAATCCCTATATATTGCACAATCCGCCAGACGCAGTTCATTCCAATTCACAGATTCTAACTTCTCCTGGCCTTGTTTTAAGCTGCCATGTTTTTTATTTTTAGCTTATCGACTTGTCTGTCTCCCTGACTGCTCCTCTCTCTGTTGGTGCACCTCACTCCTCTCGCCTTGATCGTGCATACCACTATCATATGGTATGCAAGATCAAGCTGAGAGGATTCAGGTGGATCAGGAGAGATAAGAGCAGTCAAGGACAGAGACTGAAAATGGAAAATAAATAAATGAATAAACAAATAAATAAATAAACTTCTCGTGTAAAAGTTGTGGTGAAAACAAAGTCCTTAACAGCATTCTGAACTAATTTACGTTATGACCCCTTGAACACAGTGACATACTGTTTGTTGTATTTGTACTGCCGTCAGACGAATTTATGCAACTCTTAGGAAAGTGTTTTATTAGTACCTTTGATGAAAGGTAAATCTGTCGCCTCCAGATTAGAAATTCTCTCTCTTAAGGTTAACAAAATTGCCTGAAGTTAGTGTGAATAAGGTATACAGCAATTCCTCGTTGTGAAGGTATTAACAAGGGGGAAAGAGAGAAAAGGGAGAGATTTACTTAAACTGAACTACACACACACACACACACACACACACACACACACACACACACACACACACACACACACACACACACACACACACACACACAGTCTGAATAACTATTTCTGTTAACCTCGATGTGAAGCAAGAACTCTGGAAGACTGTTTTACTAATCCAGTATCCACAGTATGTCAGTATTTTCGCACGTTTTATGTGTCGTATACCCATTACGCCAGCCTTTTACTGAATATATTCATGGATATGCACACATGAATGTACACAGTATGTGTGCATGTATTCTTATATGTGCTGCTGAAAGTGTCTGCGAAACTGAATATTATCATGGCTGCGTATACAACCATCTACCTTCCAGTCCTTCTTTGTCACATCAGGAGCGTAGTGGCCCAGGGCTAGGCTACTCAGTCCCAATATTTAATGAAAGTGACCAGCTTCTCCCTTCCCTTAGTGGCATTATGAAGAATAATCTCCAACCCACCTTCTGATGTAATCGTTTACAGATTCAATCTGCTTCAAGCGCCGTATTCCACTACAATACAGGTGTCATTTAGTTATATGGTTACCATGCAGCGTAGTAAATTGTTTCCTGGTTTACAAAAACCATTTGGCGTGTCTGTCAGAGGGGAGTCACCTGAAAGCAGCGCTACATTGAGTGAGTGGATGATAAGCACCCTTACCTACAGCACCTCCCTAGGAAGGTGGTGGAGCGGATAATGAGAAAGGCTGGGATCGAAGAGTGGGTGGCTCAAGTGATTTAGGCTATGCATGTGGGTGCTCGCACCCAGGTGAGAGTGAATGGAGATTTAAGTGATGAGTTTTCCGTGAATGTTGGAGTGTATCAGGAGTCAGTCTTGAACTTCTTATTGTTTGTCATGGTGTTTGGAATTCTCTCACATGATTTCAGAAATGGACTTCCATGGGAGATCTATGATGATGACGTGGTGTTGATTGTATAAAATGAGAGAGAGGCACAGAGACAGAATGGGGAACGAAGGTTTGAAAGTAAATGGGGATTAAACAAAAGTAATGATATCTATATGGCTGGTGGCGGTACTGTCAATGCAGAGGGAGTGTGGCCATGTGCAGTTTGCCACAGGGCAATGGGAAGTAACTCTATATTGTGCAGTGTTTATGATAAGTAGGAGCATGAGAGATGTAGTGGTATTAGAGATAGGCTGCAAAATAATGCTGATTTCATGGTGTGGTGTGTTGGGGGAAGCTTGTAGAGATTGTCAGGCGTGAAAGAATTAATCTTGCTGGAGTGTTTCTTAACTGTGTGGTGGAGTTTTGTTATGTGGGGGACAAGTTATGTGCTGCAGGTGTGGTTGGAGGAAGTTCAGGGAACTGTTAGCTCCCCTAACATTGAGAGAGTTCTCACTTCGTGGTAATGGACCTTTGTTTGCTTGTACTAGGAGTGTAACGTTGTATGGTAATGAGGCGTGGGCAGTAATGGAAAGGGATGTTCTTGGACTTAAAAAGCACTGAAATGACAATGCTTAGAATGGGTGTGTTGTGTGTCCTTAATCGAATGAGAAGCCTGGGGGGGCTAGGACTGGGATTAAAATGTTAGGAGGAAGGATGGGGCTTGAATGTACTGGTGTTGTGATCGGGAAGGGAAAATTTAGGTGGATTGTGCATGTTGAAAGGATGGAGGATATCAACTGGCTGCAGAGGATGAGAAGTGTAAATATCTGAGGCAGGGTTGCGATCGGCAGACCAAAGTAGACATCGGCAGAGGTCATAGAGTGTGACCTCAGGGATATGGGTCGTAATTGGGATGCTGCAGGAGATCGACCAGCAAGATAAGCTGCCAATAGGTGACCAAGACCAAAACATGCAAGCATTTAGGATCCTTCTTTCCTTCCATTTTCTTCTATCTTTCTTTCTTTCATTATTTCCTCGTCCTTCTGCCTACAGGTGACTTTACACTTCCTCTTCTGTCTTTCATTCCTTTGTTCTTTCCTCTTCCTTCTGCCTGTGGGTGACTCTACACTGAGTGACAAGCCAAATGGTTTCCTGTACACCAGGAAACCATTTACTACGCTGGGTGGTAACCATATAACCAAATTTTGGCTCCTGGTGGTTTAGTGGGTAATTATTGTGCTCCAATCGGATGGAGCCGGTGAAGGTTTATATCCAAGGGATGGTTGGGGTTTATTGCTCACGTAATGCCACTCAGGGATGAGTGAGGTTGGTCACTCTCATCTTAAATGTCAGGACCAACTGCCTAGCCCCGGGCTCCTACGCTCCTCATGGGGCAACGTAGGATTGGATGATGGATATATATATATATATATATATATATATATATATATATATATATATATATATATATATATATATATATATATATATATATATATAAATTTATTTATTTTAGAGGTGAGGAAGTTTGGTATGATAAAAGGTTGGAAGTGGGAAAGGGGAAGAGATGGGAGGTCCTATGTGTGCATTTGGC
This sequence comes from Coenobita brevimanus, assembly GCF_032717465.1. NCBI lineage: Eukaryota > Metazoa > Arthropoda > Malacostraca > Decapoda > Coenobitidae > Coenobita > Coenobita brevimanus. The sequence goes on from NC_136971.1 coordinate 24,189,228, forward strand.
ATTAGAGGTAGGTAGGGCTGCGTGGAGGAGTGGTGGAAGTGGTGCAGGGTCCGATATGTAGAGGAGTAAATAGGGGAGGAAAACAACAGCGGGATCTTATGTGAGTGTATGCATGGAAGGTGAAATTGAGCCAGTGTGTATTAATAGAGCTACGTTTTCCTTCTTGAAGCTTCCGTGGTCATGACAGAGTATGACGCTTCTTAAAAAGCACGCTCTGCCGTACCTAAGTAATATATTTCCTGATTTATATACCCTGTACTTTTACACATCCATTCGTACTAATTCTTTTCTGCCCACAATAAACACTGACGAAAATAATAAGCAACCATGCTTGGGGATTGAAACCATAAGAGGAAAATTATATTCTGAACTAATTTGAATTGAAATGTTTATTGTTGTAAAAGGTACAGAGTGCTATTTCTACATTGGATTACTCCTCGTTTTCACCAGAATTATGCATGTTGGATGTGGTGATCCAGCTGCATAATTTATACCAGTATATGAAGTAAAATCTGAGTATAAAAAATTAACTCAGAATTTACAAGAAAAACACTACGCCTACCAGAACAACACACGGAGCCAGGCATTCCCCATCACCCCACAGAAAATTAAGTCAGATATTAGGCTAAGAAAAGTTGGAGACTGATTATTATTATTATTATTATTGTTACTGCTGCTACTACTACTACTACTACTACTAATAGAATTACTCTTGTGAACATCCTACAAATAATGAAACTCGAATGATCATGGTATACAGGTAACTCAGTGGAAGATGAGAGTGCCCGTCATCCACTCATTCTGAGTACCTTCCGGCCGCTCTACACTCAGTCTCGAGCATTATTGCAAGTTCCTGTTGCAAGTCCAGGAAGCTGTTTATTACGCTGTGATAACCATACCGTACAACCAAATTTAGATGCCTGGTCTACTGTAATACGGGTATATCATAGTTCTTAGGGTTGAGTCCTGTGGGAAGCTCAGTTAATACCGAAATAATACAGCTCAGGGTTTAGTGAGGGGATCATTTACCTTAAACATCTGGCTTATGTAGCCTAGCCCATAACCCTCACGCCCCTACTGGAAGTACACACGACTGACTGATGGATAGCTGCTAAATTAAATAAAGTTTTTGATCATATATATCTATATTTATATATTTATATATATTTATATATATATATATATATATATATTTAAATAACAGAACGGAGGAAGGAAAAACAAATGGGAAAAAAAAAATCCATACACCAGATTACTGGTGTTCTCTATTCATAAAATATCTGTAACAGTTAGACTTGAACAGTTGTGGGTTGAAATTTGGAGGGAAACAACTCTGGGGAAGCGAGTTCCAGAGAGATGCAGTTCGGGGAATGAAAGAATTCTGATAGGCAGAAGTTCTGCAATATGGTTGAGTGACATTCCAGTCATGAGCGCTACCAGATGCCCGTGTAGCACGAGGGAAGGCATGGAGAGGTGGCACCATGGACGCAACTTCGTCTAAGCATTTCCCCAAAAAATATCTGTAAAATAATGCAAGGGAGGCAACATTCCTTCTTACTTGCAGAGGAGGTAGTTTATATATATATATATATATATATATATATATATATATATATATATATATATATATATATATATATATATATATATATATAATTCCCTATTACAAAATACTGCAGTCTGATTTCCCATAAAAATGAAATAAAATGTAAGATAAGTGATGATTTCTTCATTCATTAGCCTTAACTCTCTCTCTCTCGGCCTTTTAAAATCTACGGATATCCATTAAGTACTTAGCTAAAATTCTCTTATCCCATTTACATACTACACATCAAAACAGCCCAAGAGAACTTTTAGAGTACAGTGATTAACGTTTTTAAATTGGGGATGACAGGGAGGCATGAAGAGGGGAAGGCGGGGACGGGGGAGAGTACTAGGGAGCGCATTCATGTTGGTTTTTCCTGTACTACGGTGACATGGTGGTAGATGGTGACGACTATCATCCACTCACTTGATGTAGTGCTGCACGCTTCGTTCTTTATTCTTATCATTCTTTTTCTGTCAGCCGTCATTTCATCCTTTTTCTCTCATTCTCCTGTCACTTTTTACTATTGTTCTTTCCACTTCAGGTGCATCTGCACTGAGTAACAGGCTTAATGGCTTCCACTAACACAGGAAACCAAATACAATGCTGGGTGGTAACCATATAATCAAGTAACGGGGTGATGTGGAGCCTACTATTGTACTCCTGTTAATTGGGTGAAGAGACGCAAATGCAGCGTCCATCCAGGAACCAAACCTCCACACTCTTCCTCACACCTGACTGCGGCGAGGTGCTGTTTGCCATAGGATAATCCATCAGATCTAGAAGTGTACCGTAAGGTAGATAAAATCTCTTGGAGAATGCAAGAATATAACAGAAGATGGTAATACATATGAAGGGATAAACAGTAACACTGGAAGATAGGAAGCATTATACGAAGGGGAGGTATTAAAGAAAATCGTACAAAATGTGGCCTTGTCAGATGAGAGTGAAGATTGGAACGTACAGGCTGCTGAAAGGAAATTAAATATGTGGGATAAAAGAAATTGGATAGATGTGCGTGGAAGGAAAAAGTAAGGGAACATACAAGGAGCAGAAAGCTTTCGCAAATGAGCAATGCGATATGGCAGGATATTCTCGTCTTTCATAAGAGATAAAGGTATTGAAGAACGAGGGCGTCTAAGGTACGGAGATGTGGAGCCGTTTTGTCTTTTACATAGACCATACCATTTCGTTGTAGCAATATTATTTATTTATTTATTTTTTATAAATAACAGAACGGAGGAAGGAAAAACAAATGAGTAAAAAAAAATAATAATCCATACACCAGATTACTGGTGTCCTCTATTCATAAAATATCTGTAACAGTTAGACTTGAACAGTTGTGGGTTGAAATTTGGAGGGAAACAACTCTGGGGAAGCGAGTTCCAGAGAGATGCAGTTCGGGGAATGAAAGAATTCTGATAGGCAGAAGTTCTGCAATATGGTTGAGTGACATTCCAGTCATGAGCGCTACCAGATGCCCGTGTAGCACGAGGGAAGGCATGGAGAGGTGGCACCATGGACGCAACTTCGTCTGAGCATTTGCCAAAAAAATATCTGTATAATAATGCAAGGGAAGCAACATTCCTTGTTACTTGCAGGGGAGGTAGTTTATATGTAATGGCAGGATTGTTAATGATTCTAACAGCTTTGTTCTGAATTTTGCCTAGTTGTCTTAATGCAACCTCTCCACAACCATTCCACAAGGGTGAGCAATATTCAAGCTGAGAGCGCACATGACTCTTATAAATTATAGGTAACTGCTCATCGGCGAAGAAGTTACGGACTCTGTACAATAATCCAAGTTTCTTTGAGGTGGTTTTAGCAAGTGATCTGACATGAGAGGTCCAGCTGAGGGCACTGTTAAGTGAGACGCCAAGAATTTCAATACTTTTGGAGATGGGAATATTAGTAGCACTGAAGGTAATGTACGAATCTGGCAATACCTGTCTATTAGTAAACTGTATATATTTAGTTTTACTAGCATTAAAAGAGACAAGGTTGTTTTGTCCCCATTCACTGATTGTAGATAGATCTTGATTTATGGATATGGCTGTACTGAGTTGAGAGGTAGAGATATTAGACTTTGTAAATGGATGTCTGAGTGTGAATGAACTATGTAGTGTTGAGTCATCTGCATATGAGTGAATGGGATTGTGGGTGACAGATAAGAGATCATTAATATGAACCAGAAGTAGCGTTGGTGCCAGAACTGATCCCTACGGCACGCCGGCGTTAATTGAGTGGAAATTGGAAAATACATCATCTACTTTTACTCTTATTTTCCTGCCACTAAGATATGAAGAAATCAAAGGAACAAAAGACGTTAGTCCATAGCAAGGGAGGTTGGACAGCAGGGAACGGTGCCATACTCTGTCAAAAGCTTTAGAGATATCAAGAGCTACTGCATAAGTTTCTCCAAAAAGATCAATTGATTGATGGATGGTATGAGTTAAGAGATTGAGTATGTCAATGGTGGATCTTTCGTGGCGAAAACCATATTGTCAATAACTAATTAAGTTGTTGGGTTCAAGATGTTTAACAATGTGCTTATTAATTAAAGTTTCAAATACCTTACCAAGAGAAGATGTGACAGCTATTGGTCTGTAATTGGAGGGGTCAAACGAACTTCCTTTCTTCAGAACTGGGTGGATATTGGCTTCTTTCCATGAATCTGGGAATAAAGAAGTACGTACGCATAGTCTGAATAATTTAGCTAGGACAGAGGCAAGTTCAGGGGAACACTTTTTCAAAACAACTGGCGGAATTCCATCTGGGCCTGGAGCTTTGTTGGTAGGTAAGTTGTCTAGGATGGATTTTACGTATCTTGTCTGTATTTTAAGTGGGGCAATTTCGGGAGAATCAAGTTCCAGTACTGGGACATTCTGGCTGGTATTGTCTATGGTAGAGTTTCTGGCAAAGGTACTGGCAAAGATATCTGCTTTCCCACGTGGGTCATTTGTAATGCTGCCATCTGAAGATTTTAGTGAGGGAATGGAAGATGACTTGTTAAAGTTATTATTGAAAGAATTAAGAGTTGACCAGAATATTCTATTGTCATTAGAGTTGTTAAGAAGTTTTGATGCTTGCTTTTGAAGAAAGTTTGGTTTAGATAGATTTAATACAGCTTTTGCATGATTTCTAGCAATTTTAAATTGGGAGAGTGATTCAGATGTTTTTTATTTTAAGAGTTATATGCTAATGACTTTTGGGCTGTTGCTCTGGTACAGTTGCCATCAAACCATTTTGGAGAGTTCGATCTTTTAGTGAACTGTTGCAAGTTAGGCCTCAGTATTTTGGTGCATGCTCTTTGGCTTAATAACGCTGACTCTATGCAGCAGTAAAAGTAAAGTGTAAGGGATGGTAAACATAATAAACAGCTGAGGAAGACGCTTTTACGATGTTTACTAATCCAACGAAATTAGGGACCATGATGGAATGGAATAAGTCAAAAGATGTAAATGAAGAATACGGGAGGTCAAGATGGAGGCCTTACAGAATCCAACACCAGCCCTATATTTGGTCTAAGGGCCCAACCTCAGCCTCTCCTGGAGTGAGTGTGGAGAAGTGAGTATTGCCCAGTAGCGACCAATAGAGGTTCTGAGGTATACGAGCACTGCAGCCCTGAGGTTAGCTTGAGTTACAGGTGAATCCTGCCCATCGGTACGAGAATGTTGTGGAAATGTTTCTGTTGAATATATTGATGTACAGTAAAGCAAAAATTAGCTGTAACTCTTGAAAGTCTGGATGTAAAGTGGAATGAAAATTAGTTGCATCTCTTGAGAGTCTGGATGTAAGTGAATATTGACTCCTGCCCAGATCCCTCTTTCCACCTCCAATAATGTGCTAATCATATCGTTATAATCGTTACTAGAAGCATGACTAACTTCACCATTCCTGTAAATACCATCAGTTTTCATTTGGATTGAGGGATTTTTATTTTTGTTTTCCTAAATACAAATTAAGTGGCTGTGGTACATTTGAGGGCTCCACCACTTCCATTTCTTGTAATCTTTCCATCTTTTGTGTATACTGTTATCTTCAGATAATTTTATTCACTTAAGGATAGACTCCGAAAACTAAATGAGGTTACAGGTAGCTATTATTTACTACTTCATTACAAGAGGACTTCCAAAAGTTCAGTAATCTCGAGACAGCCAAAATAACTTAGAAAATGACGTCAGAAGATTGAAAGGGTTTATAATCTGTAAAAAATGCGGCTGTGAAATGTACGAACTTTTGAAATATGCTCCCAACTTGTCACATTTCATCCCACTCCCTCCTCGCCGGGATAATTGAAATAACGTGGTTAAGGAGGCGAACTTGATGGCAAAAAGTAGGTAAAATGAGCAAAACTCCTTTATCAGTGGAAGCACAAAAATTGATGAGGGTTCAGCCCCTGTATAGACATTACTTTTGCACGCCTAAAACATGGTAACAATTGTTGTAAATCATAAGTGCTTCTCCCCGTCTCTTCTGGTCAATCTTCTTAGCAGTACAGCTAGACAGTCGAAAAATTAGCTTTTATGGTACTTAGTTTGGTATAGAATCTTATTCTGTTTGTACTTCAAGTTTACCTATAACACGTTTTAAATATATACATCATTATAGTTAATGTTTATAGTGCGTGTATCAATGTGTTATATATATATATACAGTCGAGCAAGTAGAAAGTCCGAAAACATACTGGGGTATATGGAGACATCTGGCAGTTCCCTGTAGTAAGTCCAAGTATCTTTCTGAATGAATCGCTCAGAACCTAGAGACTGTGTCCGGTGGACCGTGATTGGCTGAACATTTGAGTGGTGGTCAAGCAAATATTCTCATCATATTATACGTAAATCAAGGTTAATTATTAATAAGTGGCACAAAACAATATATAGAGAATTCTACAGTATTTAATGATCGAACGTGGAGTATAATAGAGTAATAAGCATCAGCAATCTGTAAAACGTAACGGGCAACATAGCACAGAAGAGCACCATGTCAGCCGGTAGTTTCGTTTGTTCATAGTATTCGACGCAGTGGGAACGAAGTCTAGTGAATCAGATTAATAGATGTTGACCTCTGACGAAAAGAATCAGCAACGCTTTCTTAAAGGAATATAATATTGGTAATACATTTAATCAATTTCAAGGGTTATTATGTTTATGACACATGATATCTGTTAATATCTATAGGCAGTAAATTGATACTACACTATTTGTTGTCTTACTGCCTTTTATATTTCACCAAATATACAGAAATAAGAAGAGAGAAGACTGTACTAAACCAGTAAGACCTTGTAGCACAAGGGAGATGGAAATAGGGACAGCAAGCACGAGGAAAAAAGAAAGAAACGAGGGACAGTTGAAGACCTGAAAAGGATTGATTCGGGACAAAGGGGCGCAGAAAACCCTTTAAGTATCGCCCACATCTCTGCAGACAATACCCTTTCATGGGGCTCATTCTCAGTATAAATGCATTGCATTAGAAACGCAAAAATATAGTAAGATAATCAACAACATTCATATATTATGAGATGGTTACCTTAAAATTCTTCCTAGCAGCTCCACTTAATTACTTTCACGTCCACGAGGTGCATAAGACATCGTTCAGTAACATCAAACAGGGACAAGGTAACAAAATATACAGTTCTAATTTGCAGCACCTAACCAACACCGATCCCTCCCGCACAGTGTTTGGAGGAGATGGTAGGAAAGACAACGATGATGACAGTGGAATGAAAAGGCTACCAAATGAGTAACTAGCGTCAATTAACACTGGTAGATGTGGGGTTGTTCCTTATCTGAATACATAATTACGTGCTTGACGTTAGACAGTCCCCGGATGTAAGCGAAGATATTAAGCCCCGTCCACAAGCTCGACTATCGGGCAGTAACTGGCGGACTGTGCCCTCGACAGTCACAATCTGTCAGGCATGACTGTGATGTTGTCCAAATTGCTGAGTAACTGGTCAAGCAGTAAAGTCGACCAGTAGACAGTAGGTGGCAGGTAGCGATTGAGTGCGATATGACCATGCGCAACGCAGTTGAAAAGAAAAAATAACTCAGTATAGCATAAAATTTGTTGCATCTGTATAAAAAAGAAAATAATGAAGGATGAAGAAAAACAATATGGTTAAAGAGGCAACTTTCTGAGGATGGCAAGGTCTTTGGCTCATGCCCGGCGCCAGACCACCGGGAAATGTCTGATGATTTCATTCAACTAGGGCACTGGCTGTCCGCTGGTTTGCCCATCAAAGTTGCCACAAAGTGTTCGATGATGGGCTTTAAGATCATATGATTGCTTTGATATGTTGCTTAGTTTATTTGCGTATCTCTTAGCGGCATCACTATTGCCAGGATTTACCCTGTGCGATACAGCTTCAAGGTGAGCACGGCGCTGATTCCAACATATATCTCACAGCGATTTTATCTCCTTTTATCTTTTCCAAGAAAATTCATCGCAGTCATTAAACAGGACATGTTTTCTAATGTGGTGAAAATGAATACAGGGACGACATCGTAATCAATTATGAGGTTTGTTTTTGCCTAACATATTTTTCACTAATGATGATAATGTTTCAACTCTACCAGCCTATTTCTCATGACAGGCAAGCATAGAACAAAATCATAATATTTTACAGTAAGTTTATTCTACTATATCTCATCATCGGTAGGCATAGAACAAAATCATAATAATTTGTACTAAGTTTATTTCCTGACAAAATATTCATTCCTTATAACATTATAAAATAATGTTCTCCAAAATAACGTGTGTTCTATATACTGTATGACAAATAAAAAACATTCATTTTCATTCATTGCCAGACGCCATGTATCCCAAGCGGGGTGGCCAAGGGCTTAGAGTTAATTGTTTTGCAGGGAGGCGCACTAATCCTCCACCAACCCCATTTCACACTCCCGTTTTATTTGGAGAACTGTCCAAACGAATATATCATGACATCATTGGATGAAATTATTAATTCAAAATGAATCTGCCACTTTAATTACACTCAATATTTTGTCCAGAGACCATTGGTGGTAATCACATCGTGAAGGCGGTCAGTTAATGACGCCACATGATTGTGAATGATGTGAGGCTTTCTCCTGAGGACCTCCCACTCCCTCATCATGTGACGCAACAGTCGTTGTGGCGTCCCTTCCTCATTTGGCTCCCAAACATTAACAATATTAGCCCAAACGCTGTCAATGGGATTTAGGTCAGAGCTGTTGCTAGTCCAAGGCTAAAGTTCTAGGTGGTGCTGATCCTCAAACCATGTTCGCACAACTCTCGCTGTGTGCACGGGACAATTATCGTGCATGATAATATGTTCTCAGGATACGGAAGGGTGTATGCGCGAACAGTAGGCAGCATCACCTCCTCTAGTATCTCCAGACACTGCTCAGCTCTGAACCTTCCCTCTATCTCTGTGACCTCACCAACACCATGGAGACCAATCCACCCCGACACGTTGAATGTTACGTGACCACTCCGTGCTTATGCGTAGATGTGCTCCCTAACATAACTATAAAACATTATGTCCTTGTTAGTTTTCATAATACACATTAATGACTTCATTTTCTATCTTTATACTGTAATATATTTCTATAAGATTTATTTATTTATTCGATTACACATTACCTATTTTAAGTTATTTTCTCTCTCTCTCTCTCTCTCTCTCTCTCTCTCTCTCTCTCTCTCTCTCTCTCTCATGGCCACACCACCTAACAATACACGGCCACAGTTTGTTTCCTTCCCTGGATTACTGGGGAAGAGTCATCTTTTCTGATGAGAAGGCCTTCTCTTCAGCCTCCCATGGGAAGCATAATTGCTACAGGCCTAACAACACGAGGTAAGTCACAATGAAATTGAAACAGTGCAATTTACGAAACGTTCATGAATATCATAAATAATTCAAGCAAGTGCCCTTATCGCTTTGCGGAACTTAGAACAATTTGTAGCTGAATGAATATACAGTATATATATATATATATATATATATATATATATATATATATGTAGGTAAATAGATTGATAAAGATAGATTGATTGATTGATAGATAAATAGATAGATAGACAGATTGACAGTTAGATATATAGAGAAATAGGTAGATATATATGTATATGGTTTGAGAGAGAGAGAGAGAGAGAGAGAGAGAGAGAGAAATATCGATTATATATATATATATATATATATATATATATATATATATATATATATATATATATATATATACATAGAGAGAGAGAGAGAGAGAGAGAGATGACGATATCGATACAGATAGATATATCGGTATAGTGATAGAGATATCGATATATATCTATCTATCTATTTATATATATATATATATATATATATATATATATATATATATATATATATTGTTACATAGCCTATGATTTCATCATCCTTTGTATAATTCTAACGTACAGTGTGCTGCATGTTTGATCACGATTCGCCTCGTGGCTTCCATAGTCACCAGACTTGCGTGTTCTACCTCACTCCCCCCTTCTCCCCTTATAGTAGAGTAAGTCGTTCTTTCTGTTGTTCAGAGCAGGAGTGTCAACTCTTTGTCCCCTATGGCTTCATTTGCGCGTCCTTCTTACAAGTTGTATCAAGCTCTGCCGGCCCCTATATAATGAGCTCAGTCTCTGCATTAATTGCCACTTAGATCTACTCCTCCTTTTGTTCACATCTCTGTCCTCCCCTGTACAGTTGTTATTATTTTTGTGAGTGCTCAGAAAGTCTCCAACCATCTAGCTGCTGTGTAATTTGAGTATAAGTGTTATTACATTTTTTCTTGTACTGTATAGCATAAGGTGTTAATTCGTAGGCCTATTGAGGTTTTTGTGATTCATGTGTTTTAGGTGTCTGCCATTATTAATAATATTTTGTATCTGTAATAATAATGTATCTTGCATTAACTGAGCATTATCCGATTTTCTCATTTTATCAGGGCTCACTTAGATAAATTTACTCTTGCTAATTTCGTGTTAATAGAGGCTATTGCAGTTAACCATATATTTAACCTGTTTTTTGCCATTACATTATCCTTATGAGTCCTGAATGTTTAGTTGTTAGTTTGAGCATTAAACATTAACTTGTAATTTTACCTAACTCCTTTGTTTTGAACCTGGAACGTTGCGGGACAGTAGTGATTTAGTATTCTCACTTGAAGTGTTCATTATCTCTCTCTGTTCCGTAACATAAATTTGGCGACCTCTTATCAGGTTATTCAGGATAATATCATAAGTATATTGCTTGATATTTTGTGACTGTGATTTATTCATGATGTCTACTATTACTACGCTTGATGAAGCCAAAGACTTTTTGTCAAATGTGCAAACAGTGTGTGATGTAGAAAACAGAACAAAGAATGAACTTAAGCTTGTTGCTCAACAATTGGGAATTGTTGTTCGCTCTGATCAGTCTAAAGATCAAATTGTTGACATGATTAATAAAAGCTTGTTTAATGTAACTCCTCCAGATGAGCAAACGCAGATTGAAATAGCTAAGTTACAGCTAGCCCTGCAGGAGGCTCGTGCTAAGGAGGCTGAATCTCAGGCTCGTATTCAGGAGGCACAGGCATAAATCGAAATTGCTAGGATTCAGGCAGACCATGAGTATCGCATGAAACAAAGTGGAACTGGATCATCTAGCTCTGATGATTTTGATGTGGCTAAAAATGTTACTTTGTCCCTCCTTTTAATGAATCTATCTCTCTATCTATCTATTGCCAGACGCCTCAATCCCGTTTGGGGTGGCCACAAACAAATCGCCTTCAAGTCGCCCTGTCCCCCGCCATTTCACTGCCCTGCTCCCAACTCACACCCCCCTCTCTCATATACCTCTCCACCCCATCCCTCCATCTCATCCTCGGCCTCCCCCTCCCTCTTCCCCCCTCCACCTTACTCACATACACTCTCTTCGTCAGTCTCTCACCCTCCATCCTCTCCACATGGCCAAACCACCTCAGTGTGTTCCTCATAACGCTTCCTATCACATCCACATCCACACCACAACTCTCCTTTATATCCTCATTCGTCAGCCTGTCTCTCCACGTGACTCCACAGGCTCCTCTTAAATAACTCATTTCCACTGCTCTCACTCTTGACTTGTGTCCTTCCAACAATGTCCAAGCTTCACTTCCGTACGTTAGAGTTGGTATCACAATACTGTCATGTAGTAACTTTTTCACTTCCATGCTCACTTCCCTGTTTCTTATCACTGCTTTCAAGGAACCAGCAACCTTTCTTCCCTGCTGTACCCTTTCAAGCACTTCACCCTCCAAACCTCCATCCTTACTCATCACACTACCCAAATACTTAAACGTACTAACATTTTCCAATTCCTCACCATCTAACCTCGCTGTACATTCACTAACTTCACCTCTCTCAAAGACCATCACTTTACTCTTCCCTACATTCACCTTTAGGTTCCGTTTCTTACACACTCTCCCAAACTCATCCACCAAGCCTTGCAGCTCCCCTTCATCTTCACTCAACAACACAGTATCATCTGCAAACAACAGTACAGGGAGTTTCCAAACACTATCCTCTCTCACCAGGGCCACTCCAACATCCACTACCCTACCTTGTACCTCTTTTATTACCCCACCCATGTACAGATTGAACAACCATGGAGACATGACACATCCCTGTTTCAAACCAACTTTCAAAGAGAAAAATTCACTTAGTTCACCATCCACACGCACTGCAGCCTTCGCACCATCGTACATACTCTTCACAGCATTCAACAACTTCCCATCTTCTCCATATATTCTTAACACTTTCCACAATCCTTGTCTATCCACCCTGTCATATGCTTTCTCCAAATCCATGAAAGCCGCATACAACTTCTTTCCCTTCTCTAGAAACTTTTCCACTAAAGATCCAAGAATGAATATCTGATCTACACAACCTCTTCCCTTCCTAAAGCCTCCCTGTTCTTCTCCAACTAATTTCTCTGTTCTTTCTCGAACTCTGTCTATAAGTATCCTACCATACACTTTTCCTATTATACTAAGAAGACAAATGCCCCTATGATTACCACACACTTCTTTTTCCCCTTTTCCTTTGTACAAGGGAATATTTATACCTGACTTCCAATCCTCCGGGACTCTACCTTCCTCCCAGGCCAATCTGCACATCTTCCACATCCATTCTACTACTATCTCTCCCCCATGCTTCAGCATTTCACCACACACTCCATCAATTCCTAGGGCTTTCCCCGATTTAACTTTCTTCATTGCTTCCACAACTTCTATCCTACTGATTTCTTCCTGTCTTCTCATCTCCCTCCTTCTCCCAGCCATTCCCCAGCCACTTATACTCGCATTACTTCCATCCTCTACGTTCAATAATTCCTTAAAGTGTTCTCTCCATCTGCTCACTTTTTCTCCCTTCTCCACTAGTAATCTACCATTTTTATCTTTTACTCCCCTGCTAACTTCACTTCCACCCTGTCTTTCTCTTTTCACTTCTCTCCAGAACATTTTCTTACAGTCCCTCCACTTTACACTCAAATTCCTTCCAAATTCCTCATCCACTCTCTTCTTACTCTCTCTTACCAATCTTTTCACCTCTCTCTTCCTTTCCACATATAACTCTCTCTTCCGCCTCTCAACTTCTTCCACGCCCCTATTTCTCACCCATTCATTGTATGCTTTCTTCTTTTGTGCCACAGCCTGTTTCACCTCTTCAGTCCACCACGCTGTTCCTTGCACCCCCCTCCGCCTTCTCTTCCTTCCACACACCACATCACATGCTGCACATATTTCTTCTGTAAATATCTTACACACACCTTCCACGTCTCCCATCTGCTCCAATTCATATTTGCCCAATCAGTTGTTTCATTTGTTTGAGAGGGTAGCTACAGGTTTTAATTGGCCCAAAAAGTATTGGCCAGTACTCCTTCAAACTGTTCTCACCGGTAAAGCTCAAGTAACTTATGCATCTTTGCCTCAGGATCAATCTGATAATTATGATGTGGTTAAAAGCTTGATTCTTAAGGCCTATGAGCTTGTTCCTGAAGCCTATAGAGTAAAATTTAGGACAACTTATAAGCAAGATAAACAATCCCATGTTGAGTATGCAAAAATCAAAGAAGATCTGTTAGAGCAGTGGTTAAATTCTAAGAATGTGGATTCTGATTTTGGTAAATTTAAGCAGATGATTTTGCTGGAGGACTTCAAAAGGTGTATTAATAGTGATGTAAGCCTATATCTTGATGAGAGAAGAATAGATAATTTGTCTGATGCTGCAGTTTTAGCTGATGAATATGTTCTCACTCACAAGAGATATTCTAAAGAAAAAGGGAAAGCTGAGAGTAAGTACGTTGCCTCTACTCAGAGTGCAGGTAACAGGAAAGAAAATAAAGATGATGTTTCTCAGGAAGTAAACACCAGCTTCACCTCTAGATTTCAGAAACGTAAATGTACTTATTGTAGTAAGCTTGGTCATACTACGGAGAAATGTTTCAGAAGACAGCGTGATGTGAACAAAAAGGAGTCTTTAAATATTCAGTCAATTGGTCTAGTGTCCACCCTTGAGAGTTCCCAGAATTCTTTAACCGAGTTAACTGAACCTGCTTTGAGGGGTAAATTAAATTCTCATGATGAAGCTCCTCTTTTGAGCAGTAACGTGGGTGACACTCTCAAGAGTTCATGTGCTAATTTCCTGTCTAATGGTTTTGTCAGTCCTCTGGACAATAATGACAGGAAATCAGTCAAAATATATCGTGATACAGGTGCTTGCCAATCCCTTATGCTGACCAGTGTTCTAGGCTCTAATGTTAATTCCTCTGATGTAACTGTAATCTTACAAGGTGTAGAGAATAATTACTTCTCTGTCCCTCTGTGCAGAGTGAATTTAGAGTCTGGTTTTGTTAATGGTTCCGTTATGGTTGGGTTGGTTGAGAAACTCCCAATGTCAGGTGTAACTTTCTTACTTGGAAATGATATTGGTGGAAGTCAAGTGTGTCCAGCTTCTCAGTTGTCTAGTGAGCCAGTGGCTGTGACCCAGGATTGTAATGTCCCTGATGTGTTCTCTGCATGTGCTGTCACTAGGGCTATGTCTAAAGTTACTGGTGACTTAGAGGATAATGATGATGGTGATGTTATCCTAGCTGACACTTTTCTTGCTAATTTGGACCACTCACCAGATAAGGCAGTACCCCGTAGTGTTGGTAATTTGTCTCGTCAAGAGTTGGTTGAGTTGCAGGTTGCTGACCCTGAGTTGAAAGGTCTAGCTAACTCTGCTTGCAGTGAGGAAGCGTCAACTAGTGCTTCTACTTGTTATTATATAAAGTCAGGAGTACTTATGAGGAAGTGGAGACCCCCAACAGCATCAGCCAACTGTGAATGGGAGGTTGTACATCAAGTTGTCATCCCTCGTGTTTGTAGGCAGGATATCATTAGAGTGGCTCATGATTCCAGTTTGGCAGGACACCTTGGAGTAAGGAAGACTGTGGCACGCATTTTGAAACACTTCTACTGGCCAGGTATCTTCAGAGATGTTTCCTGGTATTGTAAGTCTTGTCACACCTGTCAAGTTCTGAGGAAGTGTAATCAGACCGAAAAGGTTGCACCTCTAGTTCCCATTCCTCCTTTTGAGGCGCCATTCACCCGTGTGTTGGTGGATTTTGTGGGCCCTCTTCCTAAGACTTCTTCACGATTTTCTTATGTGTTGACCCTGATTGATATGGCTACTCGTTATCCTGAAGCCATTCCACTTAGAAATATCTCAGCAAAGAACGCGGTTAACGAAATGCTAGGATTCTTCACAAAGTTTGGTCTGCCCAAGGAGGTACAGTCAGACTGGGGAAGTAATTTCATGTCAAATGTTTTCAAGCAGTCTCTGAAAGAGTTGGGCATCACCCAGATCATGTCTTCAGCTTACCATCCCCAGACCCAAGGAGCGTTGGAAAGATATCATCAAACACTCAAATCGATGCCCAAGAAATACTGTTTGGAACATCAGAAAGACTGGGATAAAGGTCTTCCATTCGTTGTATTTGCCGCAAGAGAATCTCCAAATGAATCACTGGGCTTCTCACCCTCTGAACTACTGTTTGGCCATGAAGTAAGAGGACCCCTTAAGCTACTCAAGGAATGCTGGCTGTCGGAGGATGATGACGTCAACCTGCTGGAGTATGTGATGAAGTTCAAAGAACGGCTGTCTACTGCTTTACAGCTGGCGAGAGAGAATTTAGGAGCTGCTCAGGAGAAGATGAAGACTTGGTATGATAAGAAGTCCAGGTTACGCCACTTTCAGCCAGGAGATCAGGTTTTGATTCTGCTACCGGTGCATGGGCAACCTCTTCAAGCCAAGTTTAGTGGTCATTATTTCGTGGAGAAGAAACTCAGTGATGTCAACTATGTCATCGCCACACCAGATCGTAGAAAGAACAAGCAACTTTGTCACATCAACATGCTTAAGTTATATCACAGGCGGGACGAAAATAACCCAGTCTGCACTGTAGCTGTTCCACTCGAGTCTGCAAGTGAAGTTCTCCCATGCAGCATGAGCCTGAGTGATAGTTTGGGGAAGAATCCTGATATCATGAATGATCTCCAGACTAAGCTTTCTCATTTAGCTCCCGAGGAAAGGCAGGAGTTTTCGGCATTACTGCAAGAGTACCCGGAAGAGTTCTGTGCCTCTCCAGGAAGAACCACTGTGTTGATGCATGATGTTGATGTTGGAGACGCAAAGCCATTTAAACTGCCTCCTTACCGTGTGAACCCAGTGAAAGTTCCTCTCATCCAGAAGGAGCTTGGCTACCTGTTGGACCACAAGATGATTGAGCCCTGTCAGAGCGAGTGGAGTTCTCCTGTCACTGTAGTCCCTAAGCCAGGTGGGTCACAGCGGCTTTGCATCGACTACAGACATGTTAATCAGATAACCAAAACAGACACTTACCCTCTCCCTCGCGTGGAAGATTGCATAAGATACATAAGTAAGTTTGATTTGTTAAAGGGATACTGGCAAGTACCTATGACTGAACGTGCTAGGGAGATCTCATGTTTTGTAACACTAGGAAAGACTTTTGCATGTTCTGTAATGACATATGGTATGAAGAATGCACCAGCCATATTTCAGAAGCTCATGAATGTTGTAACAGAGGGTTTAGCAGGGTGTGTTGTTTATATTGATGATGTATTAATCTTCAGTGACAACTGGAAAGATCACCTATGCCATGTCAGTAAATTTCTTGAGCGTTTGGTTCAGGCTAATCTTGTAGCTAATTTATCAAAGTGTGAGTTTGGTCAAGCTAAAGTTCAGTACCTTGGGTACGTAATTGGTGATGGACACGTTGCACCACCAGCAGCAAAGGTTCAGGTTATAAGTGATCTTCCCAGACCTAAAAGTAGGAAAGAGCTACAAAGATTTTTGGGAATGGTAGGTTATTACAGGAGATTTGTTCTTAACTTTTCAATTCTTGTATCACCACTTACAGACCTACTGAAAAAGGGAGTTAAATTTGTCTGGACCGATAACTGTGAATCCTCTTTCAGCAAACTTAAAGCTATCCTATTAAGTCAGCCAGTGCTCGCTACTCCAAATTTTGCAAAGCCTTTTAAGATGGCTGTTGATGCAAGTGATACAGGAGCTGGGGCTGTTTTGCTGCAAGAGGATGATCAGGGTATTGAACACCCTGTATCTTACTACAGTAAGAAGTTCACTCCACCTCAAAAGAACTACTCAACTATTGAGAAAGAGCTTTTGGCCTTGATTTTTGGTTTACAGCATTTTTCATTTTATTTGTGTTCTGGTTTTGACCCCATAGTCATTTATACCGATCATAACCCACTGAAATCCCTTAGTAAGTTTAAAGATAAAAATCAGAGATTGACAAGATGGAGTCTACTTCTTCAGGAGTATTCATTAGACATACAACATTTCAAGGGGAAAGAAAATGTTATTGCAGATTGCTTATCTAGACTTTAGACAGATTGTTTTAGAGTAATAAGAAATTTCCTTTGTAAATTTCTTTTTTTTTTTTTTTGTGGGGAGGTGTTACATAGCCTATGATTTCATCATCCTTTGTATAATTCTAACGTACAGTATGCTGCATGTTTGATCACGATTCGCCTCGTGGCTTCCATAGTGACCAGACTTGCGTGTTCTGCCTCACTCCCCCTTCTCTCCCTTATAGTAGAGTAAGTCGTTCTTTCTGTTGTTCAGAGCAGGAGTGTCAACTCTTTGTCCCCTATGGCTTCATTTACGCGTCCTTCTTACAAGTTGTATCAAGCTCTGCCGGCCCCTATATAATGAGCTCAGTCTCTGCATTAATTGCCACTTAGATCTACTCCTCATTTTGTTCACATCTCTGTCCTCCCCTGTACAGTTATTATTTTTGTGAGTGCTCAGGAAGTCTCCAACCATCTAGCTGCTGTGTAATTTGAGTATAAATGTTATTACATTTTTTCTTGTACTGTATAGCATAAGGTATTAATTCTTAGGCCTATTGGGGTTTTTGTGATTCATGTGTTTTAGGTGTCAGCTATTATTAATAATATTTTGTATCTGTAATAATATATCTTGCATTAACTGAGCATTATCCGGTTTTCTCATTTTATCAGGGCTCACTTAGATAAATTTACTCTTGCTAATTTCGTGTTAATAGAGGCTATTGTAGTTAACCATATATTTAACCTGTTTTTTGCCATTACATTATCCTTATGAGTCTTGAATGTTTAGTTGTTAGTTTGAGCATTAAACTTTAGCTTGTAATTTTACCTAACTCCTTTGTTTTGAACCTGGAACGTTGCGGGAC
Source organism: Coenobita brevimanus (assembly GCF_032717465.1). NCBI lineage: Eukaryota > Metazoa > Arthropoda > Malacostraca > Decapoda > Coenobitidae > Coenobita > Coenobita brevimanus. The sequence continues at coordinate 24,207,575 of NC_136971.1, forward strand.
AGTAGTGATTTAGTATTCTCACTTGAAGTGTTCATTATCTGTCTCTGTTCCGTAACAATATATATATATATATATATATATATATATATATATATATATATATATATATATATATTTTTTTTTCAGAGAGAGAGCGAGAGAGAAAATACATTGACGTTTTAGAAAATGTTTAATTGCCATCTGTGCAAAGTACAGCGATCCCTCATCCTCATCCTATTAGACTTGTTCACGAGGAGTCCTGTGCATATGTCCAATATTGTAAAGGATTGGCTAAATCAGCACTCAGAAGTGGAAGTCGTTGATTTGCCTTCAAAAGGTTGTGATCTAAACCCTAGAGAAAATTTATGGGTCATTATGTGCAAAAGCTGCAACGTGGGTAAAGACATCAGTGTTCAAGCTTTAGAACGTAAAGCCCTTGAGGTTTGGGAGTCTGTGAGGAACCTTCCAAATATCTGTCAGAATTTAGTGGCATCCATACCCAGGAGAGTTTGGTGAAGCTGCTCAGGCTCAAGGTGGCTGGACCTTGTATTGATGTGACTGCATCATTTGAATGTTTGACGATGTAATTTTCTTTGATTCCGTATGGGGTAGCTTTAATAATGAAATGTAATACCTTATGTATTCTATATTTTTATACTGTAGTCAATGAATTATCCAAAGCCTGCCATTATTTTTGTGCATGTCAACGTCATCCTTATGTTTTCTTTTAGAGTTAATGGTATTGATTCTTATCTTAAATTAGTGTAATTATACATGAATGTACTTTTCGTAAAACAGAGTGGCTTAGTTTTGTATGTAAGTACTAATATTCCCATTCTATATCATAAGTACACTAACTTCTTCATTGTATGTGTGTCATCAATAGTGTTGGATTTATATAAATTCATTTGTTTAACTCATGTGTTTTATTCTTCTCTAAATTAAAATTTGCCACTGCATTTTCTAAATTCATCTCGAGCACCTTCGCTCTAAATTGATAGAAATGATCAGGCTTTTGCCATAAAGTCTTTCCTTAGCTGAAGGGACTCAAAGTCACGGTGATATACCTGTAAGTGTGGTGTGAATTATAACTTTATTAAAGACAGAAAAGTATAACACTATCCATTGAAAAGTTCTAAATCCAGTGATAACTGACGACTACCCCTCTACAAAGAAACCAGCTAATCAAAGTCATGCAAACGATGATTTAAAAAAATGAAATGCAGACTGGTTGCTTATATGCTATGGGAACTGAGAAACATCATAGTAATAATCATTATTCTCTAAACCCCCTTATGAAAAATTATGTCTCGCTGAGAATACAGTTACATGTTTATCATGATCATTATTATTAATTTTATATAACCTTAAAAGTGAGTCATACTGAGATCATGGAAATATTTGTTACTTGTCCTCTCATGGATCTGGACACTGAATCCCTAACTCTGACACCGTCTTCTGCCACCCCGGCACCTCGCATCCCCCTCCTCCCGATGCACCGTTGTTCGAATCTCAGTTGGTAGAGATGCATGTGCTTGTGATCAGGACAGAACTTTTGACCGCCAGAGTACCATGGGGGACCACTGAAGATATCAATGGATGCTCCAAAGTAGAATTATATATACAGGAAGGGACTACAAGCAATGCTGAGCAGTCTGTGTCCAAGAACAAAACCCAGACAAAAAGAAGACAATAGTGGTGGTAACGAAGGAAGGTTCACGCAGGAACTTCTATTTGGTATAATGATTCCTGGACTTGGATGGTGGTCATCATAAGAGATATCTCTGAGTTGATGGAGAGAGAGAGAGAGAGAGAGAGAGAGAGAGAGAGAGGTGAGGTGAGGGTGGGGAAAGGGAATGGAAGATGAAATTGGAAAATGTGAAATAGTAATGGAAGGGAAAAAATATGGAAGGAAAGATAACACTGACAAATATGGAATGACCTAGATATCGACGAAGTAAAGAAAAAAAAGAGGAGGCAAGGGAAAAATGGGGAGAAAATTAAATGAAAAAGAAGCAAGAAACAACAAATAAAGGGGAGGCAACGAGGATGAAACGGAAAAAGTGGAAGGTGGACAGACTGTTAGATTTGGGTTTGGAATTAAATAGCAATGGAAGCGAGAAACAGGAAGAATAAAAGAGATGAAAGATAGGTAAAAGAAGGAAAATGGGAAAAGATAGTTGGGTAAGGTAAGCATATTAACCCGCGGCGTCCTGTCGACGTTCTTTAACGTCCTCATGTTTTGTCACTGCCAATCCCGTCGACGTACATAAACATAAAAAAAATTGCAAGGCCCCTAATTTGCACAATTTTCAATTTTCGCAAGTCATTTTTGATACATATACACGTGACACCTTCCTCAACAAGATGCCAGGCAGGGACAATGCCTTACCCAGCATGACCTCCTCCCCCCCCCCTGCATCCCATTGTCTCAGCAATTCACCTGTTATCAGTGACCTGGTCAGTATAGCCATGTCATGCCACTGTACGAAATTCAGGGCCAGAGTGATTCCCCAATCAATGACAATGTGGAGGACAAAGTTTACATAGCATTAGAGGAAGAAACAGAAATGATGATCAGGTAATGTGGCAAAAAAAGGTCAGGTATTAGTGAGTGAAACAATGCTTATAATGCCCATATTACTGCTTGAAAACCAATATACTCTTGTACTACATATAAATTCGTACCAAGTAAATTAATAAATACCGTTTATGAGTGGTGTGAAATAGTTATCCTCCCATAGAACTCGTTTTCTTTGGTGCCAGCCTGATAGAAAACCCAGTAAGGTAAGGAGGTACTCCTACCTGTAATGAGTATTTTAAACCTCAGGTGAGCGATAACTCTATGAATTTTCGATGTTTCACACCAAAAGCGAAGGTTTGAGCCAAAAAAAAATTTTCCTAAAATGGTCGGGATTGGGGGGAGTCAGTGGTGGAAAAGTGGTTGGGATGGGGCGGTTTAAATGAGAAGAATGGAGAAAAACCAGAGACGAGACTGTAACAACTAAAGAACATCAAGAGAACACAAGAAAAACCATTGTTGAGAAACACAACATAGGATCAGTAATGAATGGTGAAAACACACACACACATACACAGGAGGCACCAAGGAGAGTGGACGCAGGCCGACAACGCTCCATACCGGGCCAGCTTGGCCAGTGGCATTACCTAAATTAGTATCTTTATATGAGTCAAGGTCTGTACCAGGTTAGACTAGATGGTTTTCTATTATTAAAAAAATAAATAAGAAGTTTAAGCAAAACTTGTACAAACAGAAAGAACAAAGTAGCGAAAGAATGCGCTCAATCAGCTGATTGTTTGTTTAGACTACAACTGCCCCAGGGAATGTAAGTACTCTATGTGCTTTTAGTATTGTAAAATGGCCACATACTTTAGTAAAGCAAATTTGGAAAAGAAAAGGGACAAAGGTAGAAAGCAGGATGATGATTTCTACCAAGAACTGGTTGAAATGGAGACTCACAATAAACTGGTGGAGCGTGTACACAGACCGGGTATGGCTTTTCAGAATGAGATTGATGAAATTAAGAAGCAGATGCACTGGCAAATAAAAAAAACTAGGAAGGGAGGTCAACAAGAAAAACACAACCATAGATGAACTAACAGTGGAAGTGAGTACACTTAGAAGGAAAAGGAGTGAAATGGCAAGTACAGCAGTCAACCACGAGAGTATTATGGAAGAGTTCAAAAATGATACAGAGACAATTAGGCAAGTAAGCAGTCTGATAGACCAGAGCAGTGACATTGAGGAGAAGATAACACAGGTGAATGAAGCTGTGCAAAGCTACAGAAATGATGTGGAAACCACGTATGATGAAATGGTGAAACTAAAGAAAGACTTAGACACAAGGGTGGAAGAAAAAAGTTTTAAAAAGGAAGTGAAAAGAATAATCCAAAACAATCCAAAGTTAGTCAGAGATTCAGTAGATATCAACAAATCTATAGTAATCACTGGTATAGAAGAGGAAGAAGTAAAAAACAAGATCTCAAGAGACAAAAAGGAGTTGGCAAATGTAATGAGCTTATTGAAAGAAGTATCAGAGGAAATCTGCAGTAAAGACATAGAGGAACACAAAAGGTTAGGGAAATACGAAAGAAGCAAGTCTAGACCTATAAAGGTAACCTTCCAGAGCATAAACACCGTGGAGGAGATATTAAAAAATGCAAAGAATGTTATGGAAAAAGAGGAGTTCAAAAATGTATGGATAAAAAGATGCCTAACACAAGAGGAACTGGAATTACTGAAAGAGAAGAGGGAGGAAGAAAAAGCAAAAAATGAGGGAAGATCAGAAGAGGAGAAGAATACATTTTTTTTTTTTTACAAAGTAATAGGATTCCAGGTACGAAAGTGGTACATAAACAGGAGGGCATAAAAAGGAGGAAGGTAGTAGATCCATATCATGACAAGTATATGAACAGGATGATTGAGTTGATGTACTCAAATGTGGATGGAATGGTAACTAAATTGTTGGAGATGAATGATTACGTCTGAGAAAATGAACCACATATAATATGCCTAACTGAAACAAAATTATCACCAAGGATATCAAATGACATATTAAACTTAAAGGAATATAATATATGGAGAAGAGATAGGAACTTAAAAAAAGGAGGAGGAATTATAATATTAACTAAGAAAAATCTAAAAGTCAAAGAAATAGAACTAGATATACCCTCACAAGTATAACTGATTGCAGTAAAGATCAGTACGTCTGAAGGGAAAGTAATTGTAGCGAATTTGTACATGCCACCCAGATCAAACACATGGGAAAGAGACGAATATGAGGACCTGGCAGAGAGTACAATTCAGAGTTTAAGAGCATTACTACATAAAATGGAAGAGAAATCGGAAAGAATTATACTAACTGGAGATGAAATACAAATATAAATTGGAATACTCTACATATAATAAGCCAAGAAAGCTGTTGGGACCAAAAGCTCCTGGATTTCGTGCAAGAGTTTTTCCTAACGCAACATGTGAGGGAAACCACCAGAAAAAGAGGACTCGATGTACCCTCAGTGCTAGATCTCATATATACTAGGCAAGAAAATGATATTGACAGTTTATTATATCACCCTCCATTCGGCAATAGCGACCATGCAGTACTAAATTGCAACTTCAGGACAGCATATGACATAGTTAACAGCAATGAAAGTTACGAAAAGAGTCTAAACTATAAAAAAGGAAATTATCATGACCTAAAGAAGTAACTCTTAGAAACTGATTGGGAAAATGAGCTTAGAGGACAAGATTTAAATGCTGTATATAAAAAATTCTGTGAATTTTATGAAATAGGAGTCCAGAAGTACATCCCACAGCACAAAGAAGCAGATAAGAAAATAAAGAAATGGTTCAATACAGAATGTAAAAAATCAAAAGAAGGAAGAGATTTGTCGTGGAATAGATACAGAAGACACAATAGTGAAAGGGCATATAATAATTACAAACAAGCAAGAAACGATTATACAAGAATAAGGAGGGAAGCCCAAAAACAGTTTGAGGAGGATATCATAAATAAAAGTTGTGCTCAACCGAAGCTATTTTACAGCTACATCAGAAGGAAAACCAAAGTAAAAGATAAAATACAATCCATTACGGACGAGGGAATCACCTATACACAAGAGAAGGATATTTGTGAAGCACTAAATAAGAATTTCCAATCAGTTTTTACAGAAGAAAAGAATTTTGAGAGGGACTATGTGAATGTGAAATATGCATGCCCACACATACTACCAGATATACAAATATCAGAAAAAGTAATACAGGAGGAGTTAAGTAAATTAGACAGAGGAAAAGCAAATGGTCCTGATGAAATTTCATGTTGGGTACTACGAGAATGTGCAAAGGAGTTAAGTAAACCATTATTTTTAATTTTCAAGAAATCCTTGAGTCAAGGTAAACTACCTGATATTTGGAAGAAAGCAAACATTGTCCCCTTATTCAAGAAAGGGAATATACAAAATCCACTCAACTACCGACCATTATCACTGACCAGTGTTGTAAGCAAGGTATTAGAAGAGCTTATAAGAAAAGCTTGGGTAAATCATCTAGAAGACCACAATATGATAACAGAAAGACAGTTTGGTTTCAGAAAAGCAAAATCATGTGTTACTAATCAGTTGAGCTACTATGACAGAGTAACAGACACAATACAGGAAAGAGAAGGATGGGTGGACAGTATCTGTTTAGATTTCAAGAAAGCCTTTGACACAGTACCACACCAAAGACTTTTATGGAAACTGTACCATCAAGGAGGAATTCGAGGGAACCTGTATTGTTGGATGCAAGATTTTCTCATAAAAAGAGAAATGAGAACAGTACTAAGGGGAAATTACTCATCATGGAAAGAAGTGACTAGTGGAGTACCACAGGGCTCAGTGCTGGCACCAATCATGTTTTTAGTGTATATAAATTATATAGACAGTAACACTGGAAATGAAAGCTATCTAGATATGTTTGCAGATGATGCAACAATACAAAGGAGAATTACTAACACAGACTCTTGTAAAGAGCTACAAGAAGAATTAAATAAACTTCATGAATGGAGTAATACATGGCAAATGGAATTCAATGTGGACAAGTGTCATGTAATCAAGTTTGGTAAAAGTGGAAAAACCTGATTGGGATTATACGTTAGGAAATAAAACCCTACACATCAGAAAGAGAGAAGGACCTAGATGTGATTATCAACAACAGACTATCTCCGGCTGACCACATCAGTGAGAAGGTACGGAACATGCATACACTGCTTGCAAATATGAGAATAGCATTCACATACATAAATGAAGACATGCTAAGAAGGATAATAACATCATTCATCAGACCAACCCTGGAGTATGCATTAGTAGTCTGGAGTCCTCATCTCAAAAAACACATAGACAAGATTGAAAAAGTTGAAAGGGCTGCTACAAGATGGATACCAAGCTTAAGGGATCTAAGCTACGAAGATAGACTAAATAAACTAAATCTACCAACACTACAGGAGAGAAGGAAAAGAGGTGACATGATAATGCTATATAAATGCATATCAGGGAAGGAGAAAATAGACATAAATAATTACTTAACCTAAGGGGAAGCATCAGCAAGAGGACACTGCAAAAAACTGCATAAGAAGAGAGGTGATAAAGACGTAAGGAAATTCAGTTTCCAAAACAGAGCAAGTGATCAGTGGAATGCACTACCGAATGAAATAGTGTGTGCCAAAACAATTCACAAATTTAAGGATATGTACGATAAATATGGTTTAAGTCACGGGACAGTACGAGTTTGACTCATTCCCGTAGATACAATTAGTTTTTTTTTTTTTTTTTTTATGTGACCGACTCTGGGCATAGGCTTCACAGCCTGCTTTCAAGGCCCAGTAGTCCTCCTACGTACCGCACGCCTCTACATATCACCACTTCGGCGCTAACACCCACCTTCCATTCTGAATACATGATAGGGCTGTCTCATATAGGACTGGTGTATTGGTATTAGCGGGGGTATTTTTACGACATGTGGGCGGGTCTTCTGGTAGAACAGTAAAGTCTGATTTTATGAAATTCAAATCCTTACACTGTTCCCTGCACCAGCGGGATTTGAACCCGGGTCCGTTAGGACTGCAGGTCAACTCTCTACCGATTGAGCCACCGCCTCCCCCCTAAGAACAATTAGGTAAGAACACACACACACACACACCCTTGGGGGCGTCCATCATTCACTCACTCAGTGTAGAGATGCCATATGATATCTACACTGGGTGACAAGCCAAATGGTTTCTTGTACCAAGGAAACCATTTACTACACCAGGTGGTAACCATATAACTGGGGTTTCTGACAGGGTTAAGTGTCCCCCAGATTCCCCTATCCAAAATCACTTAATCAAGGCAGTTGTTTTAGATAGCCTCAGAAGGTCCAATGCCTGCCCAGGGCCCTAACCAAATTGGCAGATTTGCATGGCCATGTGGAATGTGAGAGGTGTGAATAAGGACAGCAAGAGGGTTGAAGTGAGGAATGTGTTCAAGAGTGCGAGATATGCCGTGATGGTACTGTGTGAAACGAAGATGAACGGGTGTGAAGTGGAGGAGAAGGAGGGTGTGAAATGTGTAAGATCGGGAATGAATGGGCAAGGAAGATACAAGGAAAGAGTTGCTTTGTTGATGAATGAGGTGTGGCAGAGTGGAATGAGAGACTACAAATGTGTGTGATCGAGATGTATGTATGTCAGGGTCAAGTCTGAAAAGGTAAAAATGACAGTGATTGAAGTGTTTGCGCCATGTGAGGACAGGAGTGAGAGAGAAAAAGACAGGTTTTGGGATGAGCTGGTTGAAGTAGTGGGACAATGCCCAGGAGCTATAAAGTGATCGTAATGGGGGATATGAATGGAAGAGTAGGCACTGGTCCTGAGGATGACATAATGGGTTGTAATGGAGTACCAGGAGAAAATGATAATGGAAAGCAAGTAAAGGATATGTGTCAGGAGAGGAGGTTGTGCATTTGTATATCGTATTTCAAAGACAATGATGCACATAAATATTCATGGTATAGAGGGAACGGGGACCGTGTTGAAAGAAGCCTGATTGATTACGGGCTCGTAGCGAGGTCGATGATGAGAATGGTTGCTGATACGAGGGCTGTGAGAGGACGATGTGGAGGTCTGTCAGATCATATGATTGTGGTATGCAAGATCAAGCTGAGAGGAGTGAGGTTGATCAGGAGAAAAAGGAGCAGTCAGGGAGAAGTACTGTATGTTGAGAAGCTGAGGATCAAAGAAATGGCAGGTGATTACAAGACCAAAGTAGAGGAGGAGTTAGAATCAGTGAATTGGAATAAAATGGAGCTGGACAGCCTGTGGAATGCATTTAGGGATTGCTTAGTTAGGAATGATAAAGCGGTGTGGTGTGGCAATAGTGACAACAAAGAAGAAAGGTACAGCATGGAGGGATGATGAGGTTAAGAGAGCGGTGGAGGAAAAGAGGAAGAAGTGGCTAAATTGGTTACAGGACAGGGGTTCAGTTGAAATAGGAACTGAATATAATGAGAGCAAGAAGCACATAAAGAGACTAGTGAAGAGGAAAAAGAAGGAGGTAAATGATGATCTAGGAAGAAAAATGAATGTAAACTACTCTGAAAATTCAAAGTTATTCTGGAAAGAGGTGCAGAAATGTAGAAGTGAAAGAGGAAAGAAATGTGATGTTGTGAAGGCTGTAGATGGTAGATTATTAACCCATGGTGATGAAATAAGGACCAGATGGAAAGAAATATTTTGAAAGCTTGATGAATGGGAATAGAGAGAGAGCAGAGCGACTGGAAACATGATTGATTTCGGGGGTGGGCAGAAAAGGAATGAAGTGCCAGGAGACGTGACACTCGCACAGGTGAAGAGTTCTGTGAAGCGGCTGAAAAATGGGAATGCAGCTTGGGTTAATGAGGTGTAGACAGAGATGATTAAGTGTAGTGGAGAGAGTGGAATGAAGTGCTTGTTAAATATATGTAAGAAGGCATGGATGAGTGAAACTGTGCCAGCAGAGTGGAAAAAGGTTGTGATTGTACCCCTGTAGAAAAATAAAGGTGAGCTGAGCAAAGGGTGAGCAAGAATTATCGTGGCATAAGTTTACAGAGTGTGGTAGGGAAGGTATATAGCAGAATTATTATAGAGAAAGTAAGAAAGATGTCAGAAGTCCTAGTGAGTGATGAACAAGGTGGCTTTATGAGTAGCAGGGGATGTGTGGATCAAATATCTGCAGTGACACAGATAGCAGAAAATGTTTGTTAGAAGGACCATAAGGTGTTTATGGCATTCATGGATCTGGAGAAAGCATACGACAAAGTGGACAGAGAAGGATTGTGGAAGGTTCTGCGCATGGACAGTGTAGATGGTAAACTGCTATGTGCCGTCAAAAGTTTTTATGATCGCAGTGTCGCATGTGTAAGGGTTAATGGACATCTAAGTGAATGGTTCACGATCGGTGTGGGCATGTGACAAGGCTGTGTGATGTTCCCATGGTTGTTCAATATATATGTGGATGGGGTGATGAGAGAAGTAAAAACACAAGGAATGGAGAGATGGATAGTGTTGGTAATGAATTGTGGTGGATGGAATATCTCAAAATTGTTGTATGCTGATGATTCAGTACTGCTTGCAAATACCAGACAAGAACTTGGTAGGCTAGTTTTGCTGATGTCTGTGAGCGTCGTGCCTTGAGAGTAAAAGTGGAAAATAGTAAAGTGATGGTTACTGAGAGAGAAGGTGATATTACAGTGCGATATTACAGTGAATGGAGAAAGACTGGAATTGGTGAGAGGGTTCAAATACCTGGGTACAGTGACACAAAATAGAGGAAAATGTGCAAAAGAATTTGAAAGTAGGGTGACACAAGGAAGAAAAGTAACTGTTGCAATGAAGGTCTTGATAAGAAACAGAGGCTTGAGTGTTGCAGCTGCATGAGGCTTACATGAAGGAGTGTTAGTGCCAACTTTAACATAAGGATGTGAGACTATGGTGTGGCATGAAAATGAAAAGTCAAAAATAAGAGCAGTGGAGATGGGACTGCTGAGAAATGTATGTGGAGTACAGAGGGTGGATAGGATACGAAATAATGTGATTCGTGAAAGATGTGGTGTGAGGAAGTCGGTGGACACCAGAATCCAAGAGAGTGTACTGAGATGGTATGGTCATGTGGAGAGAATGGATAATAATAGAGTGGTAAATAGGGTATGTCTGAGCGAATTGGAAGGAGGGAGGAGGCGAGGTAGGCCAAGTAGAAGGTGGAGAGATATGGTGGATGAATGTGTGAGGAAGAGAGGTTTGGAAGTCGGTGGGGCTAGGGAGCTGACAAGAGATCGAGCTGGCTCGATGAATGTTTTGAGAAGAGGAGCATGATCAGGGATTTGGCACCCCTTTTTAACGTGGCAGCGTCCGGATTGACTCTAATGGATACGTTTACGTGAAGCTACAAAACGTGGTGAATGTTTTGGGCGTATCCAATAGAACCAGTATTCCGGGGGCTTGAATGATGAGTGAATGGAAGCGTGGCCCATTGGATTGGGCAAAATTGGGCTGTCTGGACATTGCTACTCCTCACCCTGCCTTGGGGTGGGAAAGGAGGTCCGGATGATGATGATGATGATGATCAATCTTGTTATTCATAAATATAAGAATCACTTGTTTCTCGTCCGTCTCATATACTCGCTTGGTGGTGCTTAACTTTTTCTTTCAGCTGGAAAAACGAACCAAACCGCTCGTGTGATCTTGATAACAGCTTTTCCTTTTACGGGCAATTTACAAAGGAAAATGTTTCCTGAAAAAAATCATCGTATGACCCAGGCCTCAATGGAGAAGATAAATTGTCAGGATTATATCATAAGACTGGATGAATATCGAAGGTAGTACGTCGTCTCTTCTGTATATGTCTTGCTATACATCTCACTCGACATGGATAACACTTTTAAAGAGAAAACGTAAAACACTTAAACAGTAGTATTGAGTTGTAAATTGCATCAAATAAAATTTTATACAAATTCCTTCAACATTTTCAAGATATGCAAGACAATGAACATTAACTGAAAGCACAATAATTGCGAAGGGATATTTGAAGGCACTGGCCAAACACTTCAGATTCTAATAATATCTGCCGCCTGAAGGAAAAATCCTTCCCTTAGAGCAGCTCAGGATGTGAAGGAGTTTTTAAGGGTACCAGCTCAGCTAAGGAGCTTCTTCCTATGCCTCTGCAAGGGAAGGAATTGTTTAAGAAACCATAGTTAATCTCTTTCCCCTTGCACCCCTTCCCTCCCTCCCCCTATTCACATCCCTTCGAACCCTACTTCTTCCACTTGCACTCTCTTCCCTTTCTTCCTTTGCCTTCCCTATCCCTCTTTCCATTCCCTCCTCGACTTTCATACAGCTTCCCTTATACGTCGCTACATTTCCTCTCCTCCCTCCTCCCCTCTCTCCGGCTCCTCTTCTTTCCTCCATTTTCTCCCATTCCCCTTCCTCCCTTTATTTTCAGCCTCCTCCCCCCTTCTCTTACCCGGGGTCTCTTAACACTTCCCCTTATGTGTGCTCTCTCTTGTATTATCCTATCCTAAGATACATCCTTTTTTTTTTATTCTCTTTTTTAAGGGCCTCTCTCTCTTTCTCTGTCTCTGTCTCTGTCTCTCTCTCTCTCTCTCTCTCTCTCTCTCTCTCTCTCTCTCTCTCTCTCTCTCTCTCTCTCTCTCTCTTATTCCTCCATTACATTCCCACCCTGGCTTCCCCACATTCTTCCTCTTTGCTCACCTCCAAATGGCTCTCTTTGCTCTCGCCCACATGTCCCCTGTGTTCAAGCCCCCATGGCTTCTTCTATCGTATCTCCCTACTCCTTGTTTAATTTATCACCCCCTCACACGTGTTAATCCAATAACTCGCCTGACATCCACTGTGCCAACACTAACCTCACACCGTCTGCCAGCACTACACAGCAGCATTAGACTTGAGGATGGGGTGATGAGGGTGTGCATGGCTTTATTTTATAACACTAGAATACACCACGTACTATTGCCTTCAGAAGTTCAGTTCCTTCTCCTTCCCTTTTGTAACTCACAACATTATATTGGTTAGTGCAATTAAATGTAACAGTAAGACACAAACAACTATTTAACTAACCAAGCAGACCAAATATATGACATTTATTGATGTTGTATGACCATGTAGTGCTGTTTATGACCACTAGTTGATGTTTATGGCCATGAGGTGGTGGTTATGACGGTGTGGTGGTGTATATGAGTACACTGTGAGGTCTTACGACCATAAAGTCGTGCTTATGACCATGACCCAGTTGTCTAACAATCTGGTAGTCGTACTTTGGACTATGACCCAGCTGTGTTTATAACTTTGACAATTTCGTGAGGGTTGGTGACATTGTGTTGTTTATGACCATGAAGTGTCCGTAAAGGCAACAGAAGCGGAAATATATGATTAAGAATGATTCATTTGTGTTTAATTTATCCATTTTTATTAATATAAATACCAAATGAATGGAAGTGTTAAAATTACATTCTTTCCAATTTTATAATGTCAAGGAAATATTTAAACTCAGCAAACTTTCCTATTCTTGAGAGATAGTTCTGAATAGTCCTGAAATTCCAAGTATTTCCGTTTGATATTTGCTAATATTGTCCCTAACTAGTTTTTGCCCAGACATCTGAAAAGCACACTTATTTTGCCCTTTAACGGTTATTCTCTATTGAAATGTCACAAAGTAGGCTTCACATTGTAAACATACAGTGGAGAGTATGTGTTATATCACTGATCGAAAACTTGTGGATATTCTTCCATCAGTACTTGGGGCGACTGTATAGTACGTGCCAAGAATTGGGTAGTTCACTTGTCTGAGGAATCACAGTGACGAGGAGTGAGGGAAGAAAAACATGAAGACGTGAGAAAGAATAGTGTTATCTTGTTGAAGATCATGTAACCTTCTTCTGTCTAAACAACATTTTCTACCCCCCCCCCTCTCTCTCTCTCTCTCTCTTAGGCAGCTTGTTTCTCCAATCCTCTATCACTGTTCTTATGAACAGGACCCATATACCTAACACCTTGCCTCTGTCAGTCTGTTTCTATCCATGTATCTATAATTAATCAATGTCTCTATCTGTCGATGTGTCTGTCCTATCTACATAATTTATCTTTATGAATACCTGTCTATCTGTCGATCTGTCTGTTTGTCTATCTGTCTATCTATCCATCTGAAATTTTGCCTACCGGCTATTATGCAAAGTTTATAATGTTTTAGAATATGGCACAGATTATATACAGTCAAGGTTTGTCTATTTTCAAATTCGTGAGCTTACTACGCATAGAGGAATATACTTTAAAAAAGATAAATACCAAACAATAATTTGGTTGGAAATACGAAAAATGAGCGTGTTGTTACACCTGCGCGAGAGCAAAGCGGCTTGATTTGAGAGAACGATTGGTCAAAGGTCTAGATCACAGGGCAAGGTCAAAGGTCGACATTTGTGTCTATGTAAAAGAAATAGCTGGGTCAGTTATTATGTGATATGGATATAGAGTGGAGGATGGGTTGAACATTGCCCCAGGGGGCTTAGGTACTACTTTTGAGGATGTCAAAGGTCAAGGTCACACTACAAGGCGAACTTACACAGTTTTTATTCGATTGAAACTAATCTTTGTGGAATAATTCAGAAGAGGGCAATAATAAAGGGATTCGATTTTGAGATCAGTCAGTCAAATGCCAAGGTCAATGTTAAAGGAGCATGTGCCATTGTGCCAAGGTAGCAGGGTAAGGTCAACTCAGACAGATCTGATCTGATTTGAAACAAACTCGGTGGAAACCTTAAGAGTCAGGATAGAGTAAAGGATCAATTTTGAGATCATTTAGTCATTTGTTAGGTCATATGGCAAGGCCAAAATTCGAACTGTGTGGGTCTCTGGCTGGCCAAATTTATAAAAGCAATTTTGATATCATTTGGCTTATTTGTAAGGCTGACTTTTGTTTTTTAGAACAACGGACCAAAGGTCTAGGTCACATGAGGAAGTGAACTTAAACAGTTTTTATTCGATTCACACTAAACATTGTGGAAGGGCGTAGGCTAAGTCAAGGATGGATTTTTGATTTTGAGAGCCATCAAAGTCAAGGTCACAGGGAAAGGTCACTGGGCAAAGTCAACTCAGGTGTTTTGTTTTTTTTAAATCCGACTTAAACCAGATTTGGGAGAAATGTTAAGGATTTAAGAACACGAAGGTAATTTAACTTTTAGAGTATTCAGTCAAAGGTAAGTGTCATGCGGCAAAGTTAAACATATTTTTCCATTGACTCAGTGGTGGATGAGGGTGTTGCACTCTCTGAGCGCTCGTTATTATCCATCCATCACTTATGCAGTCCTACCTTGACCCATTAGGAGTGTAGGGGCCTGGGACAAGACTATTCTTTCCCAGTACTGAAGGCGAGGGTGACCAGTCTCACCTGCCTCTGAATGTCATTATGTCAGCATCAGGTCCATCCCTCCCTTCAGTGATCAAAACTCTTGTCAGCTTCATGTAGCTGGCGTGTCTTAGTCGACTACACCAGTGATTCTCAACCTTTTTACGTGCAAAGAAACCCTGTGATTAGTTAAACATTTCAGTGACAGGCTTGGGGTCAAGCAGTAACAACATTATAACAGCAATTAAGCTGAATAGCTGAGATAGAATCCCTGACTGTCAGATTGCCACGGCTTTCTTCAGTGAGGGGCGTATTTTCAAATGAGATGAAAACAGTTGATTCCAATAATATAGCAGCAATAGTTGTTTCTCCCTGTGGTTTTATCTGTTTGTTTGACTGCATTATAGGAAAGATGTGTCCTTAATTAAGCAAAATAACTATACTTCTATCAATAACAAGTAAATGTAGCAAACATTGCAAAAAGGTACTAGAGGAAATACCTCTGTCTGTCAGTTTGTTTTTCTTTGTCACATCTTTCATGAAAGAAGGGAGTCTTCCCATTTAAGCTTAATAAAAACACATGGCAATATCATCACTACAGTGGCAACCAATCCAAATCGATAACCCAGTCAGTGCCGGCCTCAGTGTTTATCTCTCTGTCCATCCTCCTTAGGGGAGTGGTGTCTTCTCATTTAAGATTATTAAAATATTATGGTGTATGAAAATATTAAGCAGGAATTTATGTGAATCGAATATGTATTATCTATGTGTCTGTTTGTTTGACTATCTGTCTGTCGCTCCTTCCTTATGGGTGAGGCCTATGCTGAGCTTAGGTTAATCAAATCTCCTGCCAGTACCAAGAGTAATACGTCAATTAAAGTAAATCGATAATTTTGAGAAGGTCTGTCTGTCTGTCGGTTTGTTTGTCTGTCTGCCACGTCTTCCTCTATGGATGGGTGGTATTGTCTCCTAAGCTGAATAACATTGCCTGGCGGCAGCAGGAATATTTTAGTCAGCGTAAATTATTTCTCTGTTGGCTTTTTACGTCTTACGAATGGGAGGACACTGTACCTAATTTATTTATTTGAAGATTTACTGATTAGCAAGGATAAACACTAAAAGAAGGATGTCTCAGAAAGTGCATCAACATCATGCTACAGTTTGGTTGAAGTCTTACATGTGACCTTATTACATGCCTTTGACCTTCAACGAACGGCTCTGAGGAAAAAAAAAAAAAAAAAAAACTCCACCGTTGCCTATCTCTAAACCTCACTAAGTAAAATTACTTAAGCTGGCGTTGCTCTATGGCCGTAACCTTTGACCTATTGGTCTGACAACAGAAGTATTAATTTCATCTCGGGCTGTTTCTATATCCTTCCACTAAGTTTGGTGGAAATCCAATCAAAACTTCTGAGTTAAGATGACCAAGCCTTGAGTTAAGATGACCAGTCGTTCTCTACATTTAATCATTTTATCGTATCCAGTGTCTCAAACCATCCGCCAAGTTTGGTCAAAGGCAGACCAGTGAATCTGTCTTTTAACCTATGACTTTTTTTTTTTTTTTTTTGCTAAATATTATTTTTTCCTGTGATGAACCTCAGTGATTCTGCCAAATTTGATACAGATCTGTGTGAGAGATTTACCATAATCTTGCTAAGGGACAAAATAACAAAGACAAACAAACGAACGAAAACACATAACTCCTCGCACCTTTATGTACAGTTGTAATCACTGTAAATTAATAGTTGTCAAATGTCTGTGTTGTCTGTCTTTCTATCCATCACGCCTTCCTTATGGGTAAGCAAGGTTCTCAAATGACCTGAATAAAACGATCTGGTGTCGGTATGAATAAAACAGTAAAAATCTTAAATAATTAGATAACCAGGAGCATATTTTGTTTTCATTTGGCATCACTGTCATGCCATCCTTACCAGGGAGGCGTAGTTTATTATTACAACCACCCAAAGAATAAACTTGTTTTTTTTTTTTACAAATAATAAAGGAGCAGCAATTATGAATCATTAATTACATCCACTTGCCTTGAAAATGGTATGTAAGTGTGTGTGTGTGTGTGTGTGTGTGTGTGTGTGTGTGTGTGTGTGTGTGTGTGTGTGTGTTTAAACAAAATAAATGAAACAGTTTTCAACGAATTATTCCCACACCAAGGGCGAGAGTTGAGGGACGACGAATGTGCTGAGTTATTGATTCTGAGAGCAATATATCAATGGTCAAGGTCACAGGGCTTCAAAGTCTGATCCAGCATATTGAACCTAAGCAGTTTTCATTCAGTTCAAACGAAACTTAGTTGAAGGATTGAGATTAAAGGAAGAACCAGGAGACTTGAGTCTGACATCAATTGGTCAAAGGTCAAGGTTCCACGCCAAGACCAAAGTTGGACACATGTGACTGTGTGTGAGAACAAAACAGCTAAAGCAGCTTTGATCTGATATGGACCAAGCTTGATGGAAGGGGTTGACGAAATGGAAAAGGTCTTGACCTACTTTTTTTTAGAATTTTAGGTCAAATGTCAAGTCACAAAACAAGATCAATTTAATGTTCTTATCCAATTGGCCATAGTAGCTGAATGTCTTCAGGGTAAGGAATGTGTGAAAGGTCCGATTTTCATAAGTCAAAGGTCGAGGTCACAGTACCAGATGCAGGGTTATTATCACATGGCAGGGTCAATGTGAACAGATTTAATCCTATTTTTAAACCAAATTTGGTAGAAGAGGAGAATGAAATTCTATTATGAAAACATCTGACGAAAGGCTAAGGTCACAGGACAAAGTCAAATGTTCTGCACTGACACCAGTTGTAGGCTGTGGGTGTTCCAATTTACGGTGGAAGTGATGCCTCTTGTCGAAAGAAGCTTAAAAGTGTGCCTGCCTTTCTGGCCCATTTCCTAAAAGGAGTGGCTTGGTCTTGCCTAAACTGCATAGACTGTTTAACGATAACAAGTGTAAAAATATCAGTGTAAATCGATAACTGAGAGACTGTGTGTCTGTACGTCTGTCTCTTCGTCACTTGAAGGGCGTGTTCACACTTAAACTGAAATAAACCAACTGGTGGTTGAAAAAAAAAATATCACAGTCCACATCTCTTCTGCCTTTCTGTCCAACTGCTTATCTGTCTGCTAATCTTTCTTATCGGAGTGATGTATATTCACTGAAGCAGAAAATGGTGGTGTGGTAGCAAGAATAAACACCAATCATTCTTTTTATTGTAATAAGAGCGTTTTCTCACTTTGGCTGAATAGTATCATCTGGTAGTAGCAGCAATAAAAGAGCAGTCTTTGTGAACTGACTATGTAGATACTGTCTGTCGTTCTGTCCATCTGTCTGTGACTGTTTGTCTCCTCCTTACTGGTCATGGTTTCTTCGACTAAAGTGAATTATATGATTGTAACAACAATAATGCACACCGCAATAGTGAAGAAATAACAAAGTATGTTCATTTTTTCTGTGTTATCAACTGTTTGCTTTGTGTGTGTGTGTGTGTGTGTGTGTGTGTGTGTGTGTGTGTGTGTGTGTGTGTGCGCGCGCGTGCGTGCGTGTGCGTGCGTGCGTGCGTGCGTGTGTGTGTGTGTGTGTGTGTGTGTGTGTGTGTGTGTGTGTGTGTGTGTGTGTGTGTGTGTGTGTGTGTGTAAATGCGCGTTCGTTTCTCACCAAAGCAGAATAGTATCATTTAAAGGTAAACAACTAAAGTTGGTTATTTTAGGGTTTTTTTCGCCAGTGGCCATGAGTCTTACGACATTACGAAGAGCAAAATCCTTAACTTCTTAATATATAACCGTTGAACAGGTAATTTTGTTGCGGTTTTAGGTATGAGTGGTTACCTTCTTTTCCAAGCGCACGTCCCTGTAGCTGAATGGTAAGCACAGACGATGCAGACTGTTACACATGTAAGACAGGATGAAGGTGTAGACGGTGTAAAGATGGGCACGCAGGTTACAGTTACAGGAGGGATTTACAGATACCCATGTAACAACAGTAGTCATATCCATGAGAAGTGTTATATATACAATTCACATGCCTTGTACATTTATTTTTTTACTTATTTATGTATTTATTTTTGTGTATGAAAACTCGATAACGAAGGATCCCTTGTTTTTCTAAGCAGACGTCAGTATTATGTGGAAAATTATTAGTAGCAACCAGACAAATCTGCAGGAGGCGGAAACAGAATCGGTACAGGTGACCTGCAGTCCTATTGGACTCAGTTTCAAATCACGGCTGGGGCAGGGAACAATTTAAGGATTTGATTTTTTATTTGAAGACCCGCCGAGATTTCATGAAAATACCCCTGCTAATACCAATATATCAGTCTTTTATGAGACAGCCGTAGCATGTATTCAATATGGGCCGTGGGTGTCAGTGCCGAACTGGCGGCATTTGGAGGTGTTTGATACGTAGGAGGACGGCCGGGACTGAAGGAACGGGCCATTATAAAAGCAGTTGAAAAGCAGACACATTATAAAAGCAGTTGAATTATTATATTAAGATATGGTGTGATGGTGAAATATGTTGCTTGACCGTATATGGTGTAGGAGGATTGCTGTTTCTGTATTTTGTTACAGTCCTTAGAGTGACTTCAGTCCGACTATATTATTATACCTTTGCTGAAGTTTGAATGGGTTTGCTGATAAACTGGTTACTACGACTTTAACAATTGCCGTTAATATATAGCTCACTTCGTTTTGTATAATACACTCTTGTTATGTGACTTTACATTCAGACTGGTTTGAATTTGTCACGTACGATGGACGAGGAGAGGAAAGCAGAGGAAAGTGATAAGAAGAAAAGTTGAAAAATTTGGTGACCTTTTGTTTAGGACTGTTGTTACTGGTCTCTGCCCTGCCGCTTATCTGGAGTGACCATGAGAAGTTCTGTTCTGGGTAATCTCCTTCTGAATGTTAATCTTAGCCATAACTTATCTCGCCTGATCTAGAGTATTGACCCAATATGGAGCACGGCATATCAGTGATGATAAGGGTCAACCCGCACCGAATTACAAGGAGAGAAAGGAGGCGGAGCCGAACCCAAGTGACGAGAACCACCCCAGCAGAATGCAGCAGTCAACCTAACTGAATAACCTGGTGTGACCACCCTCTCGAAAAGATGTTGAAAAGAGATATTACACTGTTGTCAGACATGGTCAGTGGAGGAAAAAGAGCCATAGCTACTGGGATACAAAAAGAGTGGCCAGAGGTGGAAGAGGCACTTCTCTTTCGCCTCCAACCTCCTGTAAGTCCCTCTCTCAGTTTAGTGATACAGTGTACGAACTACTCCAGGACATTGAGTCGTAAGTTAAGAATCTGAGTTTATGTTAACTTATACAGAGCAACCTAGTAAAGTAACTGTTCCCATTTAGTTCTCTTTTAACTGAAATATCTGACTGATCTTTAAGTAAGTTTGTAAATGAATCTTATTATCTTAGAAGTGTCTCGCAATGCAACTGTGTATTATGTAAAAGAACATAATTCTGTGATGTGGTATGTAGAGATTTTGTAAGTAATATAAGATCTGTTTGTTTATATGTGTTATTGCTTTTCATTTAAATCCCCAGAGACACATTTAAATCCTCAGAAACACATCTCTGGCACGGTCCGAAACACTGTCCTTAACTAATTCCTCTAGCATCACTGTGATATGTTTTGTTAGCTGAATGTATGATGAGAAAGTTCCTGACTGTACTTAATTACCCTGATATTACCGTGATACGTTTAGTAGCAGCAACTGTGATGATCAAGTATAATATGTAATCTTAAGCATTCTGTAATGTTCGTAAATGTAAAACCAAGCACTTTAATATTCCCTCTAGTGTCTTTGTGCTGTGCTCGTCAGCTGTAGGAATTAAGAGGAAAGTACAACCAACCATCATATTGACAACTTAACGTACATTAAGGTCGTAAATATGACACCCTCACTTAAGTTTGCATGTGAAATTTGATAGTTGTATGAATGAAGGCAAAGCATAAACAAGCAGCCATATACACATTTTAAGCACAGGAAAGTTAATACATACCTTATGTGTAATGTTTACAAACTTACTTTAGATAAATACCTTCAAACAAGGAAGGCCATAGCTTTTTTTACCTGATACTGTGCTATTTAATATAGTTTAATGAGTCCCCTCGTAGTAAAAAAGGTTGATAAGCGTTTTGTCTAACACATCCATCTCGAAATCTCTCTCCTAATCGTTCGGACATAGTAAGAGTATAAGATTGATTGTTCTTGTTTTTCTCTACAGTTACTCAGTTACCAGACACTCCACAACCTAACCAACATGCACGCACAAAACCTTCTTATTTATTAAAATCCGCGGTTCTCAAGCTTTTCCGGGTCACGCCTCCCTTGACCTTAGCACACTTATCAACACGTCCCACCCTCACCACCCGCTTCCTGTCAGCATCTTGTTGTCTCAGCTTTAAGTGGACATTAACCCAGTTGAATACAGGCTGAGTCATCATTTCTCCTGATATCCATTATCTCTTTCTAGGAGATGGGAAGGAGATAGCGAGTTGAGGGACGTTATATAACAGGGCACACGAGCCGCCAGGTTTGGTGACATCACGTCAAGGCGTCCCTCTCCAGCACCTGCCTCCTTCAAAATGGAGAAATGAGAATCTTATTATGCTCTTTAATTAATTTCACGACAAAAACAAATAGTCTACATATAAGCAACTCAGTAGTCCTCAGCACATACACTATTTTCATACCAATGCTTTGCTTGTGATTTTCAATGAGAGGCCACGTGACAGAGAGGGCAATGCAGATCACCATACTATTCATCCTTTTTTCTGTATTTTGTCTTGAGAGCGAGCAACGCAGAACAAAATGTCCTAACAGTCTTATTAATGAACATCGTTAGATCATAAAAAGCGTCACATTAACATAACACCGACAATGAAATTCATAAACACCACCTATGGTCAGAAACACCACCGACGAATAGTCATAAACATCACCACGATGTCATTAACCCTCTCCACGTAGTGATAATCCTACAAACCATCACAAGGTTATACAGAGCAACAGAATCATGGCCATAGACACAACAGGATCATGGCCATAGACACAAGAGGATCATGGCCATAGACACAACAATAGGATCATGGTCACAAATACCACCACACGGTCATAACCGCCACCTCGCGATAAAAAAAAAAAATCGCATCATGGTCATAATCACCACCATATGGTCATAAAACTCTGCAAAAGGCAGTTTCCATCACAACGTGTGCTAAGCCGACTCCGCTCTTTCTTTACCCCTGCACAGTTGTTGACTCTATACAGGGGTTTTATCCGCCCATGTGTGGAGTACAACTCTCATGTGTGAGGAGGCTCCCCACATACAGCTCTTCTCAATAGGGTGGAGTCAAATGCTTTTCGTCTCATTAACTCTCCTCCTCTTACTGACTCCCTTCAACCGGTGGCTCAATCGGTAGAGAGTTGGCCTCAGTCCTGACAGACCCGGGTTCAAATCCCGCTGAGGCAGGGAACAGTTTAAGGATTTGAATTTCATAAAATCAGACTTTACTGATCTACCAGAAGGCCCGCCGACATGTCGTAAAATTACCCTCGCTAATACCAATACACCAGTCCTGTATGAGACAGCCCTAGCATGTATTCAATATGGACGGTGGGTGTTAGCGCCGAAATGGTGACATGTAGAGGTGTGCGGTACGTAGGAGGACTACTGGGCCTTGAAAGCAGGCTGTGAAGCCTATGCCCAGAGTCGGTCACATAAAAAAAAAAAAAAAACTCTGTCTCTTCGCCGCACTGTTGCATCTTTATCTCTTTTCTATCGCTACTTTAATGGTCACTGCTCCTCTGAACTGTCTGCTTGCATTCCTCCACCTCTACGACGGGTGCGTAGCACCCGTCTGGCAGCAAACTCTCATCCCTTTTCTGTCCAACTCTCTAATGCAAGAGTTAACCGTTACTCCCAGTCTTTCATTTATGCAACAGGTCAGCTCTGGAACTGTCTCCCTCTGTCTGTATTTCCTGCTGCCTATGATCTCCAGTCTTTCAAACGCAGTGTGTTCAGGCATCTCAAAGTGATCGGATCTTGAATTTGGCCCTCTATTGTATTTTGTTTTTCTCTTGGGGGGAACTGTTACTGCGGGCTCATGGCCTTTGGTTCCTTCTTCCTCGCTAAAAAAAAAAAAAAAATGGTGAACACCACCACTTGGTCATTTTCACCCACACTCCCATTACACATCGTCACATATCAGTCATAAACATTAGCCATAAACATTATCCTTAGATCAAAAGCTCCAGGACATGGTTGTGAATATTACCACATGTGCTTCTGCTCTTACACCCTCCCTAGGTAAACTCTTTCTTTTTTGTCAATCAACTTGCATTGTAGCTTTCCTTCTTGCTTGAAGTTTGCTCTCATTCAGCATGTCCCAAATAAGGGTGACCATTCCCAACCCTCTATCTATCGTCCAGTTCATTTAACACCTTGTGTCTGAAAAGTTTTCGAGTCTGTTCTTAACAGATAGTTTTTAAAGCATCTTTTCTATCTGATCGTCAGTATGGGTTCCGTCAGGGACGCTCCACTGGCGATCTTCTCATCAATCTTTCACACTCCTGGTCATCCTCCTTTTGGGACTTTGGCGAAAGTTTGTCATTGCACTTGACATCTCAAAGGCTTTCGATCGAGTCTGGCATAAATCTTTAATTTCCAAACTGCCCTCTTACGATTTCTATCCTTATATCTGTGCCTTCATCTCTAGCTTCCTTTCTGATCGTTCAGTAGCTGCTGTTGTAGACAGCCACCGCTCTTCTCCTAGATCTATCAACAGTGGTATTCCTCAGGGCTCTGTCCTAAGACCAGCTGTCTTCCTTTTATTCCTAATGACCTAAGCTGTACATCTAATCCTATCCACTCAGACGCTGATGATTCCACCTTCACCTTTCCAAGTTCTCGCAACGTCCATCTCAGCAGTTACTTCAACAAAAAGTTGAGGCTATGGCACACCTAATGTCTGACTTGGCTCGCTTTTCTGACTGAGATAAAAGCAATCGTGTTGTTATTAATGCATCAAAGACTCAGTTTTTACATCTATCAACCCAACAAAATTTTCCACAGGAGTACCCACTAATGTTTCATAATATCCAGCTCAATCCAGCATCATCCTTAAACATACTTGGGGTTTCATTCTCTCGGGATTTATCATGGAAAGATCATATTACATATCATGTAAAATCTGCTTCCAAGAGACTACATGTGCTAAGCCGTCTCCGTACCTTCTTTACCCCTGCACAGTTGTTGACTTTATACACGGGTTTTATTCGCCCCTGCATAGAGTACAACTGTGTGGGGAAACATCCCACATACAGCTCTTCTCAGCAAGGTGAAGTCAAAAGCTTTTCGTTTCGTTAACTGTCCCCCTTTTACTGGCTTTCTTCAACCTCTGTCTCTTCGCCGCACTGTTGCATCTTTTTCTCTTTTCTATCGCTACTTCAATGGTCACTTCTCTCGGAACTGTCTGCTTGCATCCCTCAACCTCCGCGACGTGCGCGTAGCACCCATCTATCAACAAACTCTCATCCCTTTTCTGTCCACCTTTCTAATGCAAGAGTTAACCGTTACTCCCAGTCCTACATTTATGAAATAGGTCAACTCTGGAAATGTCTCCCTCTATGTTTCCTACTTCCTATGATCTCCAGTCTTTCGAGCGCAGTGTGTCCAGGCATCTCGAAATGAACAGATCTTGAAATTGGCTCTCTGTTGCAGTTTTTTATCCTTTTTTCTTGGATGGAACGCTTTGCGGGCTCCGGGCTTTGGTTCCGTCTTTCTTGCATGAAAAAAAAAAAAAAAATGGTCATAGTCATAATCGCCACCTTGTGGACACAAACAGCACCACATGGCCATAAAGACCACCAAATTGTTATAAACATAGTACAATAATCATGGTCATGGTCATAGGCATCACTGCATAATCATGAACACTTCCAAATGGTCATAAACACCACCACACGGTCATGGCCATATACATGATAACATAAACACTACCAATGATAACGATGCATCACCACTTGGTCATAGTCACTTCCACATTATCATAAAACAGAACCTCACTCGTAACATCGAATCAACACAAGTGTGTTCGGTATCATAAACATCACAACCAATCTTTCATTCACAAGCATCAACACAAATCATGCATGTTCGTAATTCCTTTTTAACGTCAAATTTCCTTCTTGTTGAAAAGCATGAACCAATTTGCATTCTTTCAGTTAACAGACGTACTGATAGTTATTACTGTTTGGGTCACATAATCAACCATCAGCCAGATCAAGAATCAGATATATGAGTGCGAGAGACAAGAGGCTCACCTGTGGACGTGGCGAGTGACTGGTACTTGCAGTTTGTAAAATTTTAAATAGTGAAAATGTCAGGCAACATTTATGAGCCTAGGAACGAAAACCAACTTTCTGGCGTTCAAATGTTAAAAGTTGAGTGCGGTCTAACATACAGTATAAGACGTTTTTTATATTTAATTTTCTCTCGAAACGGCCAGATTAGAGGGGGGAGGGGAGGGAATGAAGGAAGGTGACCAGGCGAAAGACAGAATGAAAAAAGCCAACATGAGTACACAGAAAAGAAAATATGCTTTAAAGGCTGGAGCAGAGTCAGTACAGTATCACACACACACACACACACACACACACACACACACACACACACACACACACACACACACACACACACACACACACACACACACACACACACACACACACACACACACACACACGACCCTCTTACAAATTGCTCGTTCCCCCAAGCTGAGAACCACTGATCAAAATACAGTTATAGTGTTCTATCTCATTTGAAGTCAGACGATTTATTCACAGCCAAAGCAGACTGAACAATTGAGTGAAAATACGCCAAAGAGTAAACTGACTTATCATCGCTAAGTGATAGAAAAGGACAACACTAAGAGTCTACAACTCTACATCCTTTTCATTGATTTGAATGCCGTTTTTTCTAGCCTGACGAAGACCTCTAACCTACGTCAACCATTTTGGTCATGTGCAGGTAGACTCGAGGCTTGATTTAACTCTGGTCCTTTTATCTTACCTCTGCCCACATTTTTGTCCTTTTATAGCTTAATTCACGCAGTTCATTGGCAGACAAAGATAATATTATGGCCATATAGCCTTTCCATGTCACTTCATTGTGGCCAGTGTCATATTTGAATGTTAATCTGTTGTTACATAAGTAGATTCAAGATTGGGACATGTAAGTTTTAGGCCAA
Organism: Coenobita brevimanus; assembly: GCF_032717465.1. NCBI lineage: Eukaryota > Metazoa > Arthropoda > Malacostraca > Decapoda > Coenobitidae > Coenobita > Coenobita brevimanus. Next base: position 24,233,751 of record NC_136971.1, read on the forward strand.
GATAGAGTCAAATGAGTACAGTAAACAGGAGACTCACTCTGGGCAGGAATAAATCACCTTGTTTGCTACAGCTGGTTTGTTTATGTTTTATGTAACTGGACATTTCCCACAACTTTAATACTAAGTCGTTGAAACTAAAAATTCGGTGAACTTTAGATATGGGGTAGGAAAAGGTCTGCCTTGTTACTAGGGTCATTTTGTATTCATTTGACTAAACTGGGCTACTCCTAGACTTACAATACGGAGTCGTGCTTGCACGAAATTCGACGAGCTTTATTGTAGATACGAGACAGAAATGAGTCTTCCATATTACTACAGTTGCTTTTATTTTGACCTGATAGAACCTTTCCACGCCCACAACGCCATTACTACGTCCTGGTGACATGAACGTCAATGAGCCTTAGCTATGAGGTAGGATTAGGTCTCCTTGGTTACTAGTCAAAGTGACTCTCCAATTTGACTGCACTTGGTCATCAACTGAACTGAAGGAGGCTACTAACGTTTGGTCGGGGTAGGATACGAGGCTTCGTAGAATCTTTCCCTTAACACAGATTTTGCATAAAAAGGCCTTAATACTTTCTTGTGTGTTATATGTACGATTTAGTTTCAACGTACATTCTGTCACTAACTTGGCACGTACAAGATGATGTTAACATGTATTGGTCAAACCAAACCGACAAGGAAAAGGTGTTATGGAATCCCCTTTGAGGGGAGTTCAGAGTGAGTGAGGAACTCTGTGGCTACATATTTAGTGGCAAGGATCATAGGTATCAATATCTTAAAATTAGTGAGGAGTTTCCTGGCTGTACATACTTAGTGGCAGGGATCATATTTATCAATTATCTTAACACTCAGGCTCGTACGACTCACTCTCACCTGAATAAATACGGTTGTAACAGAATTCTAGAGTTGTCTCAACCATGGAAGCGCAGCCCCATCTATCCAGTGATTTATTTTGCATTCTATTGTTGCCTTCTCCAGGGTTTAAATCAAAGTCGGGGAACCTTGTCGAAGGGAGAGTTAATGAAGGCTATATCTAACCCCCGCAGTTCAAAAATAAAGAGCGAAATAATAATAATAATAATAATAATAATAATAATAATAATAATGATAATAATAATAATAATATTAATAATAATAGTAATAGTAATAAAGGAAACAATATATCAGTTACGAAAATAATATATGACACTTGCCATCTGAGAGCAGAAGTTAATCGCTTCAATTGCGTGGCGGAATTTTCATTTCATTTTTGCGAATTCCAGACAATTTTGTTCACTGACGGATGGGGAATGCAGCCTGGAAGGGTAAAGTGTCCCCTTCATTGACTCATTCAACATAAGAGATTTTCGAAAACTGGACAAGGAGAAGCAGAGAGTGCAACACGTGTGTCCTACAAGTAACCTAAGGACTGAACATTTTGACTTTGCCTCGCGACCATGACTTTTCACCAAATGTTCTCAGATAAATATAGATTAATACCTGCATGACCCGGAACCTTTCTACTAACTTTAACCAATATTGGATGAATAATGTTTGAGTTGATCGTAGCCTATGACCTTAACCTTTGACCTATTATTTTCAAAAGGAAGAGGCCATTCTATTGGTAGACCCCCAACCCTTCAACCAAACATGGTCTATATCGGATCATAACTTTGTAACGTATTTTGTTCACAGAGACACACACACGAGTCGAAATTTGACCTGGCCTTGTGATTTCGATCTTTGCCTGATTGTTCTTAAAACTTCATCCCTTTGCTCTGCCCTTTCCTTCAACCCTTCCACCCAAATGGGTTTAACTCGGATTAAAATCGCTTAAGCTGATAGTCCACGTGATCTTGACCATTGACCTTATCTTATGACCTTGGTATTTAGCTGTTTGTTCTCAAAATAGAATCCCTTTGTTCGTGCCTTGTCGTTAACACTTCCACAATGTTTGGTTTCAATCGGATCAAAATTGTTTACCTAAACGCGCCACGTGATCCTGACATTTGACCTTGTCTTGTGACTCTGGCTTTTGAAGGATTGTTCTCAAAATCGTGTCTCTTCGTTAATGTCCTACCTCCAACCCTTTCCCAAATTTTGGCTTCAGTTGAACAAAACCTGCTGAGGTAAACCATGCTATGCGACCGTGACCTTTGACTTACTGATTTAATAAAAAATATCTTATCTTTCGGGATGATCCTCAACATGTCCACCAAGTCTGGTCCAAACCGGATAACCACTTAGTGTGGTTATAATTATTTGAAAACTGTTTTAGATATTTTTCACACACACACACACACACACACACACACACACACACACACACACACACACACACACACACACGTAGTGTAAAACATTTCCTTGCTGCTGCTATGTTAGCAGGAGTGTACAAAATAGTGTGGAGGTAGGCAGAATAAAGCAGAATCATGTCATGGGTTTCAAGGCGTACTTGTAATGGCCCAGAGGCTTCGTAGCGTCTGCTCCTTAGCGATTGATTCACTCTCAGCTGGATATAATTATCTGGCGTCAGCTGCGCACTACAACACCCTGCAAATCAAACAAAACTGCATTCTACGCATCACCACTGGCTGCACCAAAACCACTCCCATGGTCATTTACATTCTGAAATTAAAGTCCTTCTCAAATACTACCAATTACGAGAAGCACACAGTTCTTTGCAGTAGCCTGTGCCAAAACACCCTTGTCATTACATGACAGAAACACGCAACACACCTAGGCACATAAAACAATCACATAAACATATCAAACCCTCTACAACAATATTCCACATCAAAACTTTCCAACACTAGAAATTAAAAAACACCTACGTACCCACCACACACGCAGGACAGTACTACAAGGCGTCCCCCCACACTCCTCCTGATATCCATCCATCGGAAGTGTTCTTAAATAGAGATGACCGGGTTCGCCTAGCTAGGCTTAGAGCCGGACTTTACCCAGCCCAGCTCAACTATCAGCTTAAATTTGGTCTGGATGGAATCACAGATGACACGTGCCAAGTTTTTAGACTAAGCTCACACAACATTTCACTCATAATGGAGCACTGCACTGCACATGTCACAATAAGATGCAGACACATCAGCGGTGTAGGGAACCTATGGCACAACCCCGCAGGAGCAGTTGTTTGCATTCGGTCGACGAGTCTGTTCGATCACAGGCAAGTGTTGGGCGACATTAACAACTACCGTTGTTCTGTCCATGAGAGAATCAGCCCCTTCGTTCTGATAACATAATTTCTAATTTTTCCATCTCCATACGATTTTGGTCAACTTAGACCCCCTATTAAAATGACAGTGTTACCAAAGAGTCTATCTAACCCCTCCTGTTCCATAAACCTTCCCGAAATAAAATCAAGTAATCTGATTGTTGGAAGCCTACGGCAGAAGTTACATCATCGGATTAAAGTGCTGAATTTAGAGATTCTGTCAGAATGGAAACTGAGAGGTTTATCTATGGACATTACAATGCTTGAGTCGCGTATATGAATGCCAGTTTATACGTTTGCCTTGGAACTTAGAGCTACCAAACACTTGACAGTCAGCGTGAATATAGAAGTGGAAAATACTAGCTACCAAACACTTCACAATTAAAGTTATGGAGAATTGTTTATCCTATAACTGTTTATGATCTTTTATAATTATGGGAACATGACTTCAAGGGCAAGAGTAACGCGGATGCATTTAGTATTAGACTGACTCTTACACAGCAAGGAACGGCACATCACGCTCACCATCATCATTACTGCGCAGCCACGACCACTACAGGTGATATCCCCATCATCATCATCATCATCATCATCATCAAAACATAAGAATAAAAGAACGTTTATAGGAGCTGCCTAACAGACCAAGCGGCCTACTAAAATTATCCACTCTTCTTATGTGATTAACTACTAGAATAAAACAAAATGGCAGATAAGAAGGCTCTCTCGCTCCCATAAACCTCTTCTTCTGAGACTGACAAGAAAAAGTGAGAAGGAACACCACGCACAACAGAAAAAATTAACTTGAAAATTTTGTAGGAAAACACTCAAGGAACACTGATATTGTCGTGGTGAGTCTCTCCCCTCACCCCAAGAAAAGAGAAAAGAAAAGAAAAACATTTAATTTGTAATTAAATCTCTTTAAGCCTTTCTAGTGGGAGCAAAATTAGTCTTTTCAACCTGTCCTCTTATGAAAGGTTCCTAATATCAAGGATCATTTTGTCATGTCTCTGCACATTTCTAAGGAATTTATATCTCTTCTCTAGTTTGGACACCAATATTGCACGGCAAAAATGCATATAGTCTAACACAGATGACAGAAGGCCTGAATTTGACACGGGCCGGCGAAGCTGACCGGCAGCTACAGTAACGGACCCAGACCATTAAATTAAACACCATTAGCTTCCTTCACCGTGAGTTTCACCGATTTATGTTGGCTACGAGCCGAGATCTCGAGGTTTCAACTTAAAGGACTGTTTTCCAGCTTTGGGTCTGTTACTGAAAAGAGGCCATTTTCGTGTCAGATCTAGGTCTTCTGTAATCTATGAGTCTAATTAATGATAAATAAATCTTTAGTATTCTTTTACATGATCTATTGGGCACACATCTAGTTTTATAATTCATAGAAGCCTATCTGCTTTATGAATTAAATCACTGTTGTTCCGGTTTAAAGTCATTATTATGACCCCCCCCCCTCTCTCTCTCTCATATATATATATATATATATATATATATATATATATATATATATATATATATACATATATATATTGTTACATAGCCTATGATTTCATCATCCTTTGTGTAATTTTAACGCACAGTATGCTGCATGTTTGATCACGAGCGTGTTCTGCCTCAGGCCCCCCTTCTACCGTTATAGTAGAGTAAGTCGTCCTTTCTGTTGTTCAGAGCAGGATTGTCAGCTCTTTGTCCCCTATGGCTTAATTTGTGCGTCCTTCTTACAAGTTGTATCAAGCTCTGCTGGCCCTTATATAATGAGCTCAGTCTCTGCATTATTGCCACTTAGATCTACTCCTCATTTTGCTCACATCTCTGTCCTCCCCTGTACAGTTATTATTATTGTGAGTGCTCATGAAGTCTCCAACCATCTAGCAGCTGTGTGTCATTTGAGTATAACTGTTGTTGCATTTTTTCCTTGTACTGTGTAGCATAGGGTTAATTCTTAGGCCTAGTAAGGTTTTTGTAATTTATGTAGGATTCTTATTGTCAGCCATCATTAATAATATTTTGTATCTGTAATAATATATCTGGCATTCACTGAGTATTATCTGGTATCTCATTTTAACAGGGCTGACTTAGATAAATTTACTCATGCCAATTTCGTGTTAATAGAGGCTATTGCAGTTAACCATATATTTAACCTGTTTTTGCCATTACATTATCCTTATGAGTCCTGAATGTTTTGTTGTTAGTTTGAGCATTAAACTTTAACTTGTAATTTTACCTAACTCTTTTGTTTTGAACCTGGAACTTTACGGGACAGTAGTGATTTTTAGTATTCTCACTTAAAGTGTACATTATCTTTCGCTGTTCCGTAACATAAATTTTGCGACCTCTTATCAGGATATTCAGGCTATTATCATAAGGATATTGCTTGATATTTTGTGACTGTGATTTATCCATGATGTCTACTATTACTACGCTTGATGAAGCCAAAGATTTTTTGTCAAATGTGCAAACAGTGTGTGATGTAGAAAACAGAACAAAGAATGAACTTAAGCTTGTTGCTCAACAATTGGGAATTGCAGTTCACTCTCATCATTCTAAAGATCAAATTGTTGGCATGATTAATAAAAGCTTGTTTAATGTAACTCCTCCAAATGAGCAAACGCAGATTGAATTAGCTAAGTTACAGTTAGCCCTGCAGGAGGCTCGTGTTAAGGAGGCTGAATTTCAAGCACGTGCTAAGGAGGCTGAGTCTCAGGCTAAGGAGGCGGAGTCTCAGGCTAAGGAGGCGGAGTCTCAGGCTCGCGTTAAGGAGGCTGAATTTCAGGCAAATGCTAAGGAGGCTGAATCTCAGGCTCGGATTCAGGAGGCACAGATACAGGCTCAGGCATAAATTGAACTAGCTAGGATTCAGGCAGACCATGAGTATCGCATGAAACAAGGTGGAACTGGATCATCTAGCTCTGATGATTTTGATGTGGCTAAAAATGTTAAACTTGTCCCTCCTTTTAATGAATCTGATTTAACAAAGTATTTTCAGTTGTTTGAGAGGGTAGCTACAGGTTTTAATTGGCCCAAAAAGTATTGGCCAGTACTCCTTCAAACTGTTCTCACCGGTAAAGCTCAAGTAACTTATGCATCTTTGCCTCAGGATCAATCTGATAATTATGATGTAGTTAAGAGCTTGATTCTTAAGGCCTATGAGCTTGTTCCTGAAGCCTATAGAGTAAAATTTAGAACAACTTACAAGCAAGATAAGCAATCCCATGTTGAGTATGCAAAAATCAAAGAAGATCTGTTAGAGCAGTGGTTAAATTCTAAGAATGTGGATTCTGATTTTGGTAAATTTAAGCAGATGATTTTGCTGGAGGACTTCAAGAGGTGTATTTATAAAGATGTAAGCCTATATCTTGATGAGAAAAGAATAGATAATTTGTCTGATGCTGCAGTTTTAGCTGATGAATATGTTCTCACTCACAAGAGATATTCTAAAGAAAAAGGGAAAGCTGAGAGTAAGTACGTTGACTCTACTCAGAGTACAGGTAACAGGAAAGAGAATAAAGATGATGTTTCTCAGGAAGTAAATACCAGCTTCACCTCTAGATTTCAGAAAAGTAAATGTACTTATTGTAGTAAGCTTGGTCATACTACGGTGAAATGTTTCAGGAGACAGCGTGATGTGAACAAAAAGGAGTCTTTAAATATTCAGTCAATTGGTCTAGTGTCCACTCTTGAGAGTTCCCAGAATTCTTTAACTGAGTTAACTGAACCTGCTTTGAGGGGTAACTTAAATTCTCATGATGGAGCTCCTCTTTTGAGCAGTAACGTGGGTGACACTCTCAAGAGTTCATGTGCTAATTTCCTGTCTGATGGTTTTGTCAGTCCTCTGGACAGTAATGACAGGAATTCAGTTAAAATATATCGTGATACAGGTGCTTGCCAATCCCTTATGCTGACCAGTGTTCTAGGCTCTAATGTTAATTCCTCTGATGAAACTGTAATCTTACAAGGTGTAGGGAATAATTACTTCTCTGTCCCTCTGTGCAGAGTGAATTTAGAGTCTGGTTTTGTTAATGGTTCCGTTATGGTTGGGTTGGTTGAGAAACTCCCAATGTCAGGTGTAACTTTCTTACTTGGAAATTATATTGGTGGAAGTCAAGTGTGTCCAGCTCCTCAGTTGTTTAGTGAACCAGTGACTGTGACCCAGGATCGTGATGTCCCTGATGTGTTCCCTGCATGTGCTGTCACTAGGGCTAAGTCTAAAGTTACTGGTGACTTAGAGGATAATGATGATGATGATGATGTTATCCTAGCTGACACTTTTCTTGCTAATTTGGACCACTCACCAGATGAGGCACTACCCCGTAGTGTTGATAATTTGTCTCGTCAAGAGTTGGTTGAGTTGTAGGTTGCTGACCCTGAGTTGAAAGGTCTAGCTAACTCTGCTTACAGTGAAGAAGAGTCAGCCGGTGCTTCTACTTGTTATTATGTAAAGTCAGGAGTACTTATGAGGAAGAGGAGACCCCCAACAGCATCAGCCGACTGTGAATGGGAGGTTGTACATCAAGTTGTCATCCCTCGTGTTTGTAGGCAGGATATCATTAGAGTGGCTCATGATTCCAGTTTGGCAGGACACCTTGGAGTGAGGAAGACTGTGGCACGCATTTTGAAACACTTCTACTGGCCAGGTATCTTCAGGGATGGTTCCTGGTATTGTAAGTCTTGTCACACCTGTCAAGTTGTGGGGAAGTGTAATCAGACCGAAAAGGTTGCACCTCTAGTTCCCATTCCTCCTTTTGAGGCGCCTTTCACCCGTGTGTTGGTGGATATTGTGGGCCCTCTTCCTAAGACTTCTTTAAGATTTTCTTATGTGTTGACCCTGATTGATATGGCTACTCGTTACCCTGAAGCCATTCCACTTAGAAATATCTCAGCAAAGAACGTGGTTAAGGAAATGCTAGGGTTCTTCACAAAGTTTGGTCTGCCCAAGGAGGTACAGTCAGACTGGGGAAGTAATTTCATGTCAAATGTTTTCAAGGAGTCTCTGAAGGAGTTGGGCATCACCCAGATCACGTTTTCAGCTTACCATCCCCAGACCCAAGGAGCGTTGGAGAGATATCATCAAACACTCAAATCGATGCTCAAGAAATACTGTTTGGAACATCAGAAAGACTGGGATAAAGGTCTTCCATTCGTTGTGTTTGCCGCAAGAGAATCTCCAAATGAATCACTGGGCTTCTCACCTTTTGAACTACTGTTTGGCCATGAAGTAAGAGGACCCCTTAAGCTACTCAAGGAATGCTGGCTGTCGGAGGAAGATGAAGTCAACCTGCTGGAGTATGTGATGAAGTTCAAAGAACGGCTGTCCACTGCTTTACAGCTGGCGAGAGAGAATTTAGGAGCTGCGCAGGAGAAGATGAAAACTTGGTATGATAAGAAGTCCAGGTTACGCCCATTTCAGCCAGGAGATCAGGTTTTGATTCTGCTACCGGTGCATGGGCAACCTCTTCAAGCCAAGTTTAGTGGTCCTTATTTCGTGGAGAAGAAACTCAGTGATGTCAACTATGTCATCGCCACACCAGATCGTAGAAAGAACAAGCAACTTTGTCACATCAACATGCTTAAGTTATATCACAGGCGGAACGAAAATAACCCAGTCTGCACTGTAGCTGTTCCACCCGAGTCTGCAAGTGAAGTTCTCCCATGCAGCATGAGCCTGAGTGATAGTTTGGGGAAGAATCCTGATATCATGAATGATCTCCAGACTAAGCTTTCTCATTTAGCTCCCGAGGAAAGGCAAGAGTTTTCGGCAATACTGCAGGAGTACCCGCAAGTGTTCCGTGCTACTCCAGGAAGAACCACTGTGTTGATGCATGATGTCGATGTTGGAGACGCAAAGCCAATTAAACTGCCTCCTTACCGTGTGAACCCAGTGAAAGTTCCTCTCATCCAGAAGGAGCTTGGCTACCTGTTGGACCACAAGATGATTGAGCCCTGTCAGAGCGAGTGGAGTTCTCCTGTCACTGTAGTCCCTAAGCCAGGTGGGTCACAGCAGCTTTGCATCGACTACAGACGTGTTAATCAGATAACCAAAACAGACACTTACCCTCTCCCTCGCGTGGAAGATTGCATAGACAAGATCGGAAAGGTTAGGTACATAAGTAAGTTTGATTTGTTAAAGGGATACTGGCAAGTACCTATGACTGAACGTGCTAGGGAGATCTCATGTTTTGTAACACTAGGGAAGACTTTTGCATGTTCGGTAATGCCATATGGTATGAAGAATGCACCAGCCACATTTCAGAAGCTCATGAATGTTGTAACAGAGAGTTTGGCAGGGTGTGTTCTTTATATTGATGATGTATTAATCTTCAGTGACAACTGGACAGATCACCTATGCCATGTCAGTAAATTTCTTGAGCGTTTGGTTCATGCTAATCTTGTAGCTAATTTATCAAAGTGTGAGTTTGGTCAAGCTAAAGTTCAGTACCTTGGGTACGTAATTGGTGATGGACATGTTGCACCACCAGCAGCTAAGGTTCAGGTTATAAGTGATCTTCTCAGACCTAAAAGTAGGAAAGAGCTACAAAGATTTTTGGGAATGGTAGGTTATTACAGGAGATTTGTTCTTAACTTTTCAATTCTTGTTTCACCACTTACAGACCTACTGAAAAAGGGAGTTAAATTAGTCTTGACCGATAACTGCGAATCCTCTTTCAACAAACTTAAAGCTATCCTATTAAGTCAGCCAGTGCTCGCTACCCCAAATTTTGCTAAGCCTTTTAAGATGGCTGTTGATGCAAGTGATACAGGAGCTGGGGCTGTTTTGCTGCAAGAGGATGATCAGGGTATTGAAAATCCTGTATCTTATTACAGTAAGAAGTTCACTCCACCTCAAAAGAACTACTCAACTATTGAGAAAGAGCTTTTGGCCTTGATTTTGGGTTTACAGCATTTTTCATTTTATTTGTGTTCTGGTTTTGACCCCATAGTCATTTATACCGATCATAACCCACTGAAATTCCTTAGTAAGTTTAAGGACAAAAATCAGAGATTGACAAGATGGAGTCTACTTCTTCAGGAGTATTGATTAGACATACATGTCAAAGGGAAAGAAAATGTTATTGCAGATTGCTTATCTAGACTTTAGACAGATTGTTTTAGAGTAATAAGAAATTTCCTTTGTAAATTTCTTTTTCTTTGTGGGGAGGTGTTACATAGCCTATGATTTCATCATCCTTTGTGTAATTTTAACGCACAGTATGCTGCATGTTTGATCACGAGCGTGTTCTGCCTCAGTCCCCCCTTCTACCGTTATAGTAGAGTAAGTCGTCCTTTCTGTTGTTCAGAGCAGGATTGTCAGCTCTTTGTCCCCTATGGCTTCATTTGTGCGTCCTTCTTACAAGTTGTATCAAGCTCTGCTGGCCCCTATATAATGAGCTCAGTCTCTGCATTATTGCCAGTTAGATCTACTCCTCATTTTGCTCACATCTCTGTCCTCCCCTGTACAGTTATTATTATTGTGAGTGCTCATGAAGTCTCCAACCATCTAGCAGCTGTGTGTCATTTGAGTGTAACTGTTGTTGCATTTTTTCCTTGTACTGTGTAGCATAGGGTTAATTCTTAGGCCTAGTAAGGTTTTTGTAATTTATGTAGGATTCTTATTGTCAACCATCATTAATAATATTTTGTATCTGTGATAATATATCTGGCATTCACTGAGTATTATCTGGTATCTCATTTTAACAGGGCTGACTTAGATAAATTTACTCATGCTAATTTCGTGTTAATAGAGGCTATTGCAGTTAACCATATATTTAACCTGTTTTTGCCATTACATTATCCTTATGAGTCCTGAATGTTTTGTTGTTAGTTTGAGCATTAAACTTTAACTTGTAATTTTACCTAACTCTTTTGTTTTGAACCTGGAACTTTACGGGACAGTAGTGATTTTTAGTATTCTCACTTAAAGTGGACATTATCTTTCGCTGTTCCGTAACAATATATATATATATATATATATATATATATATATATATATATATATATATATATATATATATATATATATATATACACACACACACGAGTATATGGAGGAAAGGATTGCGCTGGTAATGAGAGGTGAAGAGTGAATTATCTCCAACCTGATGTATGCAGATGATACAGAGCTGTTTGTAAAGAGTGCACAAGAGCTTCGGAAATTGGTTCAGAGGTCTTTAGATGTATATAAGTGGCGTGCCTTGAAGGTAATGCAATGTAAGTAGGAGTAACATGACGTTAGATGAGAAGGAAGGCTGCTCCCATTATAATTTCGTGGTGAATGGAGAAGGACGTGACCTGGTGAGAGGGTTTAAGTACTTGAGAGCAGTGATAATAAAGAGAGGTAAATGTGCAAAGTGAAAAGTTGATTGGCACAAGGAAGGAAAGTGGCTGGTGCTACGGAGGCCTTGGCTAGCAACAGAGGTGTAAGTGTGGCGGCAGTGAGAGGCATGCACGTAGGAAACTGGGCACCTTCTCTAACATACAGGTGTGAGACTATGGGATGATATGAAAATGAACAGTATGAGGTAAGGTTAATGGAAATGGGACTGTTGAGGAATATTTGTGGAGTGCAGGGAGTGGATATGATAAGGAATAATGTGATTCATATAAGATGCTGAGTTGGAAAGCCTGGGAATCAAAGTCGAAGAGAATGTACCTAGATATTGTGGTTATGTGGAGAAAATGGGGTGAAAAAGGTTTATGTAGGCGTATTTGTTGGTGGGAGGAGGTGTGGTAGGTCAGGAAAGTTGATAGATATGGTAAATGAATGTATGCGAAGGCCAGGAATGGAGAGTGATGAGGCTATAGAACTAACAGCGAATCAAGCTAACTATGCATATTGTACGGAGGAGTGCGTGACAGGGGTCTGGCACCACTGTACACTCTCGGTGAAGAGACATGTCGGATTAACGGTATGCAGCTCGTAAATATGGGTGTTTTCATCAGGGAGGTGGTGTCAGGATTCTGGGGGCCTGAATGGTGAAAGGATGGGAGTGTGGCATATTCAACTGGGTAAACTTTGGGTAGTGTCTCATGGGATCAGTTTTCCTTTTCCTTTCCTCCTCGTACCTCACCTTCCCTTGGGTGAGAAAAGAACTCAGACTGGTGATGATGATGACAATGATGATGATAAACAAACTTTTAAAGTACCGCTGACATTCTGATATCTTATTTTCATTATTATTAAATTTTTGTCTGATAACTGCGATGACTTAGTCCACATCATGCACTTTACATTTTGCACTTTTATTTTCATGTTTCAGTCCTCATATCATTTGTAAAATATATCGAGGTCTTTTTGGGGGGCTAACGGAGTCGTCAGTTGAGTTAATGATACGTTCTATTTTTATATCATCGGTAAATTTGCTAATGCAGGTAGTGATCTCAAAGGCTAGATCATTGATACATGTAGCCTAAAAAAAACAAGGGAGCACTGATCCCTGAATTACTCGACTAGTTACTAATCCCCAATCTGATTTAGTGTTGTTTATTATATTCCTCTACTTCCGTCCCTTTAGCCAGGATTCTGTCCATCATCATTGCCATCATCTTCGTTTTCCTTCTTTTCCTCATCATCATTATATCATCATTATTATCATTATCCTCCTCCTCCTCCTCCTCATCCTCCTATCAAGATCATCATCATCATCATCATCATCATGATCGTCATCATCATCATTATGACTACTACTATCACTATTACGACTTTCCATACACAATTAACACGCGTCTACTTTTATTCTAGCTGACTACAAACGACTTTCAGCTTACGAGAGACATTCCGAACAGTGAAAGTTACATATAGTCTTCATTACACTTCAAGGTCTCATAATCTGACAATATAAAATATAAACTGTAGGTAGCAATATTAAAATTAACTAATACATCACCGAATTTATTATTATTATTTTTAAAGTACGGTATATGGTTTCCTTATACTCTTTCCCCTTTTGTCTACCACGGGGTTGTCCCAGACTATATATATTCGTTTGTACGTAGCAAGAATAAAGTAACCTAATACATCATTGTAGTCAATCGACTACTACTGTACTATCATGGCTATTGCCATACTCATATAATTATAGCTCGTCCTCCTTCCCCCCTGCGTTGCCACAAACGTGTACCTGGGTAGGTTGTTCAACCAAAATCCGGACCATTGTATTCAAAAGTTGAATTTCAACATAACGAGAACCTAACGTAACTTAACCTACCCTAACTTACATTATCTAATCATAACATCCCAGACTAACCATACCTTAGCTAACTGACCAGTCCTACCCTTTACGCACCAAACCTGGCATAAATCAACCTTATACTTTACCCTTCAACTTCATAAGATTGTGGGCGCTAGGTGGGCACATACCCTGACCGAAGCTGCCCTAGCCTAATTTAACATGCTCTATTCTGTCTTAAGCCAATCTACCTGATCTTACCGAATGTAACCTGACCTCGTTTAACATGTTCTATTCCACGTAAACAAACCAAGCCTAAACTAACCTACCCTAACCTACCATGACCTAACAACCTGATCTAACCTTACTTAACTGTCCTAGCCAAACTTTCCTATTTCAACTAACTTAACCATGCCTAAATTAACCTCTCCTAACCTAATCCAACGTGATCTTACCTAATCTAAGTTGACCTAGCACAACATGCCGTATTCCAACAAACCTAAACTAACCTAACCTAGCCTGATCTTACTTAAACTGACCTAGCCTATCACGCCCTTTTCTGACTAACCTAACGAAGTCTATAGTGACCTTTCCTAACGTAGCCTAACCTAACGGCCCAACATTAATTAAACTGACCTACTCTAATATGCCATATAACTAACCTAACGAAACCTAACTTGAGCTAACCTGATCTAACCAAATATACCCTGTTCTAACCTATCCTAAGTTACCCTAACCTACTTAACTAAGATGAACAAACGTAGGATGTCCTGGTCTAACCTATCCTATCCTAACCTGACCTAACCTCCAAAATATAACCTAAATCTAAAAAATCAAATCCTCCCATCCCTATCAAAGCATACATAATATAACCAACCCTTGTACTTTACTCCCAGGATGGCAGTAACGGTGTTGTCTTTCAAGGCGCTATGTGAGGACGGCGTAGGACGAGCCTCTGCCATTACAGCACCGCGGCACAATGATCAACTGGACACAGCAGATGGCGCTTATGTGAGTCTTGACACCGTACTCTCCTGAGCTTACTTATTTTACATATTACACCTCAACATTCTCATGTGTGTTATTTTTTGCAATCTATGCCCACATAATTTGCCATGATAACCAATTGCTTAGCCATGTTGAGGCCTGGGGATCCCTGGTCCCCTCCATTTAAACCCTTGCCCCCACCGAGTTGAATTTCAATTTATTTGTTATGTGCTCACCGTGCAGCAGTTGCCCCCCCCCCCTCAAGAATATTGCTTGGCCCCACCTTGGTGCCCCCATTTGTCGAGGTCTAACTGCGCTACTGATGATACAGGAAAATATTAATGTGTTCGGCGCAAAAATAAACTAGAGAGAACATAATGTAACAGAGCTTCCGTAAGTGACAAGCCGTATTCTTTGTGGTTTTAGAGATCTCATAACACCTCTTCCTTATCGATTTTTACATAAATTACATCTCATACCCCTCTAATATATTAATAATAATGGAAACTGTGACGATATCAAAACACTATAATAACACTGAACACAATGTTTCTGTGCAGTATGCCTAATTAATGGCCATCAAGGTGCTGAGAATACTCCAGTGCCACTTAGAATAAAGATCAAGGGTGAAGGAGTAGGTTTGTATTATCAAGAAGACTAGCCCAGTGACACCTTTACTGCGATGACGTAGTTTTATTTTACTCTTCCTATTTCGACATGATTTTATCTGGCTGAAGGATTAACGGAGGTTACATTTATCCTCAGGATTGTGAAAACTTTCTCTTTAGCTGAACAGTCTCACCAGTAGGTGAAAAGAACGACATGAAAAAAATACATCACCAGCCTGAAGGGGTTAGTTCTTTTAATCCAAGATGTACTGTACAGACGCGTCCATAAGGGGAGCTACACTTCCCAGGTCTCGGGACTTGATGTACTAACTTCAGGTGATTCTTGGATTCAGAGTAAATAATGCTACATCAACGAGGAATGGATTCACAACACACACGGAGCAACAATACTTATGTCCTTATATGAGAATTTTTAGGAAAACCATTTTCACCCAAATGGCTATCAGTAAATGTAGCTCTATAACTGCTGCATATAAGACCCATATTGATATAGGATTATACTCGAAATTAGACCAAGAATCACCTCCGAAAATAAGTAGGTCAAGTCCCGGGACACCCCGTACCAGTAAGCACAATAGTGCTTACTATTTAGGAATGGTCCAGGTTCCAGTGACGTCATGTATGGAAGTCACAGAGGTCCATGCACTGAAATGCTTGTGAAGTCCAATTTCATGCTAACGGACTAGAAAACCTTTGTTGTTTAAATGCAAAGCTACATCCAAAGTCCTGCTCCCTTCGTTGGAGTTGTGAACTCCGGTCATTAAAATAGATTTGCTATTTCTTTTTTTTCTTTCTTCATTGGTCATAACTCCAAAAGCCAGAAGTCGTACAGAAACGTACTGTATTAGGCACCAAAATGCTTCGTAACAACTGGAGATATTATTTACATACTATTTAGAGCGGCATTCGAGCTACAGTATGAAAGTTACATCAAGACATTCTATAGCACTCGGACGCCTTTTCATATGAGTAAAACTCCACTGATTCGTGTTGCCCCACATCACGCAAGGTCAATGGAGGGAATATAGACCCATGGTGGGACATTGGTCCAGGGTTGAAATCAAGTCCATGGGAAAAATTCGTTTACAGAATTGGCCAGTGTGAAACTATGTCAGAGGAAAATTAGGGGTCTGTGGAAAAGTGAGTCCATGGGAGAAAAACGTCTATGAGAGGACAATAGGTCCAAGGCAGAAGATAAGTGAAGGGGGAAAATAGATATGTAGTGATAGATAGATACATAGGGGAATGTATGTGTGGGGCAAACTAGGCTCATTGCGAAAATAAATGTTTATCTATTTATGGCCAGACGCCGTAATCCCATAAAAGGGTGGCCACACACAAATCGCCTCCACGTCGCCTTGTACCTTCCCATTTCGATACTCTCCCCACAGCTTACACCCCCCTATCTCATATACCATTCCATTTCGTCCCTCCATCACATCCTTGGTCTCCCTCTCCCTCTCCCCACCTCCACCATACTCACATACGCTCTCCTCGTTAGTCTTCCACTCGCCATGCTCTCCATATGGCCAAAGCACCTCTGTTCTTTGAAAGCAGTGATAAGAAACAGGGAAGTGAGCATGGAAGTGAAAAAGTTACTACATGACAGTATTGTGATACCAACTCTAACGTACGGAAGTGAAGCTTGGACGTTGTTGGAAGGATACAAGTCAAGAGTGAGAGCAGTGGAAATGAGTTATTTAAGAGGAGCCTGTGGAGTCACATGGAGAGACAGGCTGACGAATGAGGATATAAAGGAGCGTTGTGGTGTTGATGTGGATGTGATAGGAAGCGTTATGAGGAACATACTGAGGTGGTTTGGCCATGTGGAGAGGATGGAGGGTGAAAGACTGACGAAGAGAGTGTATGTGAGTGAGGTGGAGGGGGAAAGAGGGAGGGGGAGGCCAAGGATGAGATGGAGGGATGGGGTGGAGAGGTATATGAGAGAGGGGGGTGTGAGTTGGGAGCAGGGGAGTGAGATGGCGGGGGACAGGGCGACTTGGAGGCGATTTGTTTGTGGCCACCCCAAACGGGATTGAGGCGTCTGGCAATAGATAGATAGATAGATAGACCTCAGTGTAATTCTCCGAACGCTTCCTATTGCATGCACACCCGCACCACAACGCTCCTTCACTTCCTCATTTGTCAGTCTGTTTCTCCATGTAACTCCACATGCTCCTCTCAAATAACTCATTTCCACTGCCCTCACTCTTGACTTGTGTCCTTCCAACAAAGTCCAAACTTCGCTTCCATATGTTAGAGTTGGTATTACAATACTATCATCCAGGAACTTTTTTACTTCCATGTTCAATTCCCTATTTCTTATCACTGCACTCAAAGAACCAGTTACTTGTCTTCGCTGTTGCAACCTTTCAAGCACTTCATCCTGCAAATTTCCCACCTTACTTGCCTCATTACTCAAGTACTTAAATGCACTCACATTTTCCATTTCCTCATCATCCAGCCTCACTGTGCATTCAGTGACTTCATTTTTCTCAGAGGCACAACTTTACACTTTCCTACATTCACCTTTAGATTCTGTTTCTTGCAGACTCTCCCAATCTCATTCAACAAGTCTTTCAGTTACCCTTCGTCTTCAGTTAACAATTCAGTATCATCTGCGAACAACAGAACAGAAGTTTCCAAACATTTCCCTCTCCCATTAGGACCGCTTCAACATCCACTGCCCTACTTTGTATCCCTTTTATAACTCCATCCATATACAGACTGAATAGCCTTGGAGACATAATCAGTCCCTGTTTCAATCCAGCATTAAGCTGGAAGCATTCACTTTGTTCACCATTCACACGCACTGCAGTCCTAGCGACCTCATACATACCCTTCACGGCATTCAACAGCTTCTCAATTACTTCACATATTTTTATTATTTTATTCATTCCTTATCTGTTCACCTTGTCATATGCTTTCTCTAAATCCACGAATGCCGCATTCAACCTCTTTCCCTTCTCAAGAAACTTTTCCACTAAAGACCTTAGGATGAACATCTGAACAACACAACATCTACCCTTCTTAAAACCCCATTATTCTTCTCCAAGTAATTCCTCTGTTATTTCTCTAACTCTGTCAATAGATCCGTTGGGGAAGCATGTAGGCTGGGGTTGGCACATAGGATGTGTAGCAGAGATGAGTTTATATGCTAGTATAATGATATGTATTTGTAGCTTGAAAGCAAAACAAACACAAAACAAAAATTTTCTTCTAAAATGTTAACATGTTGGGCTTAAAAACGTACAGAAATAGGAGATGGAAAAAGCAGACACATGAAAAGATTTGTGATGGGAAGAGATTCATGGTTCTATATCCATAACTACTTTCGACCAGCTGCAGACGTTTTGTTTACTGTACAGCGTGGAATGTAGTGGTTAGTAATAAAACTCTAAATATCCTTCCATCTCATATGTTGTTTTGTAGTTTTTTACATCTTTCAGTATGTTCCTCATCCTAACATGTCATACTCGTATGTTGTTTTGTAGATTTTACATTCATCACTACGTTTCTCATCCTAACATATATATATATATATATATATATATATATATATATATATATATATATATATATATATATATATATATATATATATATGGAACTTTAGATGCAAGTCAAGCACTGTTACCACTACATCATGGGGTGATAAAAGCTAAGCTACTTGAATTCTATGAAGAACCAGGTAAATCCGTTAGGGCAGGATATACTTCAGTCTCAACACATTAGGTAACAGTGCCTGACTTTCGTCTAGAAGTCTTGGGTTCGATTCCCAGCCAAGAGGGCGAAAAACAATTGTACACTCGTGTGTAATGTGTGTCTCTCCAACATATAAAGACGCTCGTGTTCTGGCTGGGATAGATTAAACTTGCTCTGTTACTTGCCGAGTTATGTGGGGCTAAGCAAAAATCCTGATGTGTTGAGATTGAGATATATCCACCCATAACGGATTTACGCGGATCATCATAGAATTCAGGTGGTTTAGCTTTTATTACGCCGTGGTGTAATGGTAACAGTGCCTGACTTTCATCTAGAAGTCTCGGGTTCGCTTACCGGCCAGGAAAGTAAAAAACATTTCTACACACGTATGTAATATGTGTCTCTCCACAACACACACACACACAAACACAAGCATGCATATATATATATATATATATATATATATATATATATATATATATATATATGGAGCCTCTGTGGTAAAGTGTGCGTTTTCCTACACTGGAGAGCGAGGGTTCGCTCTCCACCGGGGTAATAAACTTGGGGAGCGTTCTCCTGGCCACGTACTGCTTGGCGGACACAAAGGGTGCTCTAGTTGAACCAGTGTCACATACCGTAAAGTATGCTTGCACCCAGTCGGCTTGTGCGGGCCGATTACACTTGGTTCACAGACTACACACACATCCAAAGCCACTCCAACACTACAATTACACTTACAAGCTCGTCTAACCCTACATACAATCTCTACCACACAGCCTAAGCCACTTAGTAGAGATACATTGGCTGTATCGTCCCCACTTCGGTTGGGATAGGCCGGTCCTGCAGTGGATACTCAAACGGCTGCTGCTAATGATGATATATATATATATATATATATATATATATATATATATATATATATATATATATATATATATATATATATATATATATATATGCAGGGTGATTCACGAGTTTTTCCGGAAACTCTGGGAAATGCAAGCTTATGCAATTCTAAGCATAAAATACTCTATAAGTATAGGTGTTTAATGTAATGGTTTACAAGTGGGGAAATTTTCAAATCTGACAGACATGTCAGCGGGAGATGGCCGGGCTTGGGGCAACCTTGCTGTGTTGCCAAGTTGTTTTCTTTTAAATTTTACACGTTGCTCTCATTCTGAATTAAACTGTTCTTTCATTAACCGTCATGTATGTCATTGTTCTATATAGAGAAGTATGTCACTCTATTGACAAATAAATCTACTATTGAAGGAGTAAACATGACATTCCAGTGATACGAGATGTGGTACCTTCGAGCTCAAACCGATAGTTCCCGCCAAGGGCTAGACGACTGTGGAAGGGCTGGTTATTCCTGGGACAGTTTCACCCACATTTCATTACAATGCCATTCACTTTTACAAACGAGGAGTATGCAGATATGTTTTTTATCTATGGGTTCTGCAATGGCAACGCTGAAGCATCAGCAAGAGAATACAGACGGAAATATCCATACAGAAGGAGCCCAGATGCAAAAGTGTTTTACCATGTCTACCAGCATCTCCAAAACAAAGGTTGCTTTCCTGGAGTTGGAGCCACAGCTGAATGCATGGAGAGGCAAGATGAGGTACGACTCATAGTAGGAATGATACATCAGTACAAGAAGAATTTCATCCCGACTTAGTATTCCTCAAGCGAAGGTATGGAGAACATTAAAGAGGGAAGGTCTGCACCCATATCACATACAAGTTCAGCATCTACAACCCGGGGATTCTGTTCAATGATTGGATTTCTGTACTTGGCTAGCAGATCATCCTCAGCTGTGGAAGTTTTTTTTTTTTTTTATGCGAGGAAGAAGGAACCAAAGGCCATGAGCCCGCAATAAGAGTTCCCTCCAAGGGAAAAACAAAATACAAGACAGAGCCAAATTCAAGATCCGTTCATTTCGAGATGCCTAGACACACTGCATTTGAAAGACTGGAGATCATAGGCAACAGGAAATACAGACAGAGGGAGACAGTTCCAGAGCTGACCTGTTGCACAAATGAAGGACTGGGAGTAACGGTTAACTCTTGCATTAGAGAGTTGGACAGAAAAGAGATGAGAGTTTGCTACTTGATGGGTGCTACGCGCCCGTCGTAGAGGTGGAGGAATGCATGCAGACAGTTCAGAGGAGCAGTGACCATTAAAATAACGATAGAAAAGAGATAAAGATGCAACAGTGCGGCGAAGAGACAGAGGTTGAAGGGAGTCAGTAAGAGGAGCAGAGTTAATGAGACAAAAAGCCTTTGACTCCACCCTATTGAGAAGAGCTGTATGTGGGGAGCCTCCCCACACATGAGAGTTGTACTCCACACAGGGGCGGATAAAACCCCTGTATAGAGTCAACAATTGTGCAGGGGTAAAGAAAGAACAGAGTCGGCTTAGCACACCCAATCTCTTGGAAGCAGATATTACAAGAGATGCAATATGATCTTTCCAAGATAAGTCCCGAGTAAATGAAACCCCAAGCATGTTCAAGGATGATGCAGGATTAAGCTGAATATTATTAAACATTAGTGGGTATACCTGTGGAAGATTTTGACGGGTTAATAGGTGTAAAAACTGAGTCTTAGATGCATTAAAAACAACAAGATTATTTTTACACCAGTCAGAGATACGAGCCAAGTCAGACATTAGGTGTGCCATAGCCTCATCCCTTGTTTGTTGAAGTAACTGCTGAGATGGGCGTTGCGGGAACCGAATGGAAAGGTGAAGGGTGGAGTCATCAGCGTATGAGTGGATAGGGTTAGATGTACAGCTTAGAAGGTCATTGATGAATAAAACGAAGAGAGTTGGTGATAGGACAGAGCCCTGAGGAACACCACTGTTGACAGATCTAGGAGAAGAACGATGGCCGTCTACAACAGCGGCTATAGAACGACCAGAAAGGAAGTTAGCAATGAAGGCACAGATAGAAGGATAGAAACCATAAGAGGGGAGTTTGGAAATTAAAGATTTATGCCAGACTCGATCGAAAACCTTTGAGATGTCAAGTGCAATGGCAAAGCTTTCGCCAAAGTCCCGAAAGGAGGATGACCAAGAGTCTGAAAGGTAGGTGAGAAGATCGCCAGTGGAGCATCCCTGACAGAACCCGTACTGACGATCAGAAAGGTTGTGATAGGAAAGATGCCTTAAAATTTTTCTATTGAGAATTGACTCAAAAACTTTTGAAATATAGGATGTTAAAGCAATTGGACGACAGTTGGAGGGTTGGGAGTGGTCACCCTTCTTTGGGACTGGCTGAATGAGAGCAAACTTCTAGCAAGAAGGAAAGGTACAAGTTGACAGACAAAGGCGAAAGAGTTTACCTAGGCAGGGTGTAAGCACAGAAGCACAGTTCTTGAGAACAACAGGAGGGACTCCATCAGGCCCATATGCCTTGTTAGTATTGAGGCCAGTGATGGCAGAAAATACATCAGCTGAAGAAATTTTAATGTCAACCATAAGGAAGTCAGAGGGGGGAAGTGATGGAGGAACAGCACCGGGACCGTCTAAGGTGGAATTGGAGGAGAAAGTCTGTGCGAAGAGATCTGCTTTATCAGTAGAAGAAATAGCTACAGAACCATCAGAGTAGAAAAGAGGAGGGAAGGATGATGAGGTAAAGTTGTTAGAAAGGATTTTGGCAAGGTGCCAGAAGGAGCAGGAAGAATTCGAGTTGGAGAGTTGAGAGCATTTAGTACGGATGAAATTGTTTTTAGCAGAGCGAAGAACAGACTTAGCACGATTCCGGGCAGAAACGTAAAGATGATGTGATTCAAGGGTGGGTTGGCTCCGGTACCTTTTGTAGGCCCTCTCGTTGTTGTGGACAGCATGAGAACAAGCGTGATTAAACCAAGGCTTTCTTGCGTTAGCCATATTTACCCGCAGTGGATCACATAATACTCGTAATGTACATTGGTGGTCGAAAGAAAATTCCAAGGAAACTGTTGAACGAAACTTTCAACACCGATTTTCAGTTAATGTGTGGTGCGGTTTGATTGACAACCAGCTGATTGGACCTCATATCTTTGAAGGGAGGCTTACAGGAGATGTCTATATTACTTTTCTCAGAAATGAAATTCCCTTGTTATTTAGGATGTGCCTCTGAAGACACGGTGACGTATCATTTTTCAACAAGTTGGGGCGCCTCCATACTACAGCAGACAAGTGACTGAATACCTCAATCAAGAATTCCCAGATCGATGGATAGGCCATGGAGGACCTCACCCATGGCTAGCAAGGTCCCCAGATTTAACACCACTGAACTTTCGCCTCTGGGGACGCATGAAGTTACTGGCATACAAGAAAAAGATAAACAGCAGAGAAGAACTAAATCGAAACAAGGAAACAGCACATATTATTAGGAACAACCCAGCAGTTCTGAGGAAGGTACGCAGTCTGTGTTGGATCGTGCAAGGAAGTGCATAGCAGCTGATGGCGGTCACTTTGAACATCATTAATTTTCCAAGTTTGTTCGACTGTATTAATTTATTATCAACATCTCAGAACTTTCAGAGAGGATTAGGCCTCCTGGGAAAACCTCTATAAAAAAAACGCGCCTAGACTTTTACCTCATGGGTGATGTGGAAAAAAAAAGTCAAAACCAAAGAAAAATTGCTCTGCAGTAACAGTTGTGCGCAGTGGTTAGGCTGGTGTGGTGGGTGTACAGTACCTCAGTGTCTCGCCACTGCCCCTCATTGTCACTCGGCTGGTCCACTTACACACTGTGATACCTGATGATTAATGAAAGAACAGTTTAATTCAGAATGAGAACAACGTGTAAAATTTAAAAGAAAACTGAGTAACTTGGCAATACAGCAAGGCCGCCGCCAGGTGCCAGCCCGGCCGTCTCCCGCTGACATGTCTGTCAGATTTGAAAATTTCCCCACTTGTAAACCATTACATTAAATACCTATACTTATAGAGCATTTGATGCTTAGAATTGCATAAGCTTGCATAAAAACTTGTGAATCACCTATGTATATATATATATATTAACATAATATATATATATATATTAACATAAATATATATATATATATATATATATATATATATATATATATATATGCAAAATAACCACAGCAGAAAGGAGCGACAGTAAGTAATTTTGTATTACATCTTCAGAGAGACAGAAACGTAAAGGGTAGAGGTCTTTTATGCATACCCGCATCAGGGAGTGGCACACAGAACAAAGGATGACCTGAATTTTTACCTGCAGCTAAACATATGGACACCTGCAGCAGGGAGTGGCACACAACGAAGGATGACCTGAATCTAAAAATGGGCGATGCACAGAACAATAGGTATCTTTCTTTTTTCTTCCTAGGGGATACACCTGGCAAAAAGGTGGGGGGATAAATACTGCGGGTTAACTTGAGACTTAGAAGATTAATGCTAAGTGTGTCCCACACAGGTGTGACTACACTGCCAGGAGACAACAGGGAACAATCAATTGTTGGTCTGAGGGATACTGCTTTAAACTAAATTCAGCTAACAATTTATCACACTTAAAATGACCATAGCTCATGTTTACATTCTTTTCATATGTGTCAATAATTAGGCACGATTCTATTACATTTCTTTCATCTGAGCTTTTTGTTCTTGCTAGAATCTTAGAGCCTGCCCAGTCGATATGGTGATCACTGGATGCTTTGTGCTGAAATAAACCACTACTCTGTTGGGCTGTCCTTACACAGTATTTATATTGTGAGATTCTAGTTTCCATATCTTTTCCAGATTGTCCAATGTAAAAGTTGTTACAGCTTTTATACGGGATTTTGTAAACAACGCCTGAATTGCTGAAAGGGCTGTTCTTGGTGAGGGTATTTTTTTGGATGGTGTTCTCATATTTGAATTCTACTTGTACATTGAGTTTCCTCAGTATGTGAACAACATCAAGAAAATTTTCATGGAAGGGGAGGACAAGAGCTCTTTGAATATTCTGGTAATCTGGCTTATTAGTTCTCCCTTCAAGGAATCGTTTCTTGGCTGGACTGTGGCACTGTGTTAGTATACTTTGTGGATATTTTAGCTTCTTTCCAATGGTCTGAATCATTTTTAGTTCATCATCTAATAATTCATGGGTCTGAAATTCAATATGCTCTTAAGTACATGGATATGAACACAGATCTTCTTACATTAGTGTGATGGTTTGAATAATAATGCACATATGACATAATATTTGTAAGGTTTCTGTATACTTTAGTTTTCAAAATATTTTGGTCCCTGATAATTTTTATATCCAAAAATGGCAATTCATTATCCATTTCCATCTCATGAGTAAACTTAATCGATGGAACTAACGAATTTAATTGCAGGAGAAATTCATCAATGGGAAGACTGTTAGGCCAGAAGCACAGGATATCATTTACGGTACGTATCGGAGCCAAACTATGTTTTGCTCCTTTCCTGAGATCACTAAATGTTTCTCAGAGTATTCCATGTAAATATTTGCCAGAACTGGGGAGAGGGGATTACCCATGTCCACACCAAATTTTTGTGTGTAAAAGTTGCCTTCAAAGGTAAAAAATTAGGTCACAGTGCACAATATAATTAGCTTGATAATGTTTTGAGAGGGAATTTCATCAATGTTATTACCCAGAATGCTTGGCAGGAAAGTTAAAACATCATCAACAGGGACACATGTGAATAATGATTTAACATCAAAGGGGTACATAACATTTAGAGATTTTAACTTTCTTACCAAATCATCATTGTTTTGTACAAATGAATCAGAGATAGTGTTTACAACAGGGGACAATAGTGTTACAAGCTACTTGGAGAGCTTGTACGTCGTAGAGCCTACAGAGCTTTCAATTAGCCTGATGGGGTTGTTTGGTTTGTGGGTTTTAATCAAGCCATATATATATGGTGCAGATGGATTTTGCACCGAGAACTGTTTGATCAAGTTATCCCTTCCTCTTAGCATAGTCTTGATTTCTTTATGGAATTTTCTACTTTGTTTTTCAGTTCGATCACCTTTTAGTTCACTGTAGGTGTTGGTGTCATGCAACAATTCACTCACATTTTCTTTGTAGTCACATTTGTTCATGACTACTACAGCGCTGCTTTTATCAGCTGTAGTTATATGCAGGGAGTCATCTTTTTTCAATTTGTTCAAGGCATTCACAAAGCTTTTAGGAGCAGAGTTGTTATTTTTCTTAAACACTGCTCAATATAAAATGCCACGAATAATCTCACTATTTTCATTTGATTGTTTTTCCATTTGAAACAAGGACTTTCCAACCTGCACTGGGTTTATCTTCTTGCCATAAGAATACTATAGCCCATAACCTAGGGCACGTAAGGTATCCCGATCTATTTCTTTAGATGACAGGTTTATGACGCAATCTGGGTTTGTATGTATGTTCCAATAGCTGTTTTCAATCAGTCCCTTTCATTTCTGCTCAAGCTTACGTTTCACACTAATTGTTTCATTGGTGAGAACTTGATAACAGTGAGAGAAAACTATGTGTTGATTTTCTGGTGTTAGCATGGTTCTAATACACTGTTTCTTGGTGTCTGAAATTTTAAATTTGCTGTTTGTTTCTTCTCTAGTGTTGGCATGGATCTTGTCAGGGTAAACTTTTAGTAATCTTCTAATGGCTGTTCGTCCACGTTGATGAGTCGATCCGGCAGAAGTGACTTAGGTACATATGAATCCAGATTGCATCATCAACCTGTCATCTAAAGAATTAGATCGGGATACCTTATGTCCCCTAGGTTATGGGTTATCGTTTTCTTATGGCAAGAAGATAAACCCAGTGCAGGTTGGAAAGTCCTTGTTTCAAATGGAAAAACAATCAAGTGAAAATAGTGAGACTATTCGTGGCATTTTATATGGGGCAGTGTTTAAGAAAAATAACAACTCTGCTCCTAAAAGGTTTGTGAATGCCCTGAACAAAGTGAAAAAAGATGACTCTCTGTCAGTGTTGTAGGTCTCGAGACTGGTTTTGGTCTCAAGACCAGTCTGATGTGGTCTTGGTCTTGATCTTGGTCTCGCTTGACGTGGTCTTGGTCTTGATCTTGGTCTCGAAGTTTTGGTCTCGGACTTTTGGCTCGAGACAAGGTCGAGACAAGCATTACAAAGTGCATTAGGGCGTGGGGAAGGTCGGAATTTATGATTACACACGGAGAAAAATAATGGCTGATTCGATTCACGACGGGCCATACAGCGTTGTACTGTCTATAGATACTGCCTGGCTAAACGCTACCGTGATGATGCACGAGCTGGGCCCTGCGAGCGCCGATAGAGTGCGTGTGAGTCATGTGAGCATGCATGACTTGGCCATTCTCGCAGTGATAATCTCCGTTTGCATGTACCCTGTTTGCAGCTCTGTTCACATCCGTGTACTTCATATACGTGTATGGTGTATACAATCCCCGCACCCACTGTACAGCTGCCAGCACTCCCGCGTGTTACAGGGGCAAGAGGGTTTGAAGAGATGTGGCACCACTGTGATTATTTACTTTCGAACAGTCCACGTGAGTGAAGCGGAGTATCCTCGATATAGTTTCGTTAAGGAAAGATGTTTGTTGCATGTAAGCTCCAATTCGCAAGGTTGACATTTCAACCCGATTTATTGGTATTATTTACATTGTTCTACCTAAGGATAATAATCGCCTTTATATGAAGTATTATGACTGTCCACAGTTTTGAGGTGAACTGACGTGTAAAGGAGGGAGGGAGGGGAAGGAGGGTGTTCCCCCACCCCACCTGGGGTAAGAGGGAGGATCCCCCACATGGAGTCGGAGAGAGAGAGAGAAGGGGGGGGGGGATGCTGTAAGCTTCGCACATGACACGGTGAGATGAGACCACATCTGCTTCATTACCCTCAGTCCGGAAACTCAGCAATACTGAAAAATCGTAAAATAATGAGTAACATCATGAAATATGTTTATGTGAGGAATAAATCATGATGAAATTGAAAAACTATATGTTTCAGTTTATTTATTAAGGAAATATCTATCTATCTATATATCTATTGTCAGACGCCTCAATCTCGTTCGGGGTGGCCACAAACAAATCGCCTCCACGTCGCCCTGTCCCCCGCCATTTCACTGGCCCTCTCCCACTCACACCGCCCTCTCTCATATACCTCTCCACCCCATCCCTCCATCGCATCCTAGGCCTCCCCCTCCCTCTTCCCCCCTCACATACACTCTCTTCGTCAGTCTTTCACCCTCCATCCTCTCCACATGGCCAAACCACCTCAGTGTATTCCTCCTAACGCTTCCTATCACATACACATCCACACCACAATGCTCCTTTATATTATCATTTGTCAGCCTGTCTCTCCATGTGACTCCACAGGCTCCTTTTAAATAACTAATTTCCACTGCTCTCACTCATGACTAGTGTCCTTCCAGCAACGTCCAAGCTTCACTTCCATACGTTAGAGTTGATATCACAATGCTGTCATGTAGTAACTTTATCACTTCCATGCTCACTTCCCTGCTTCTTATCACTGCTTTCAAGGAACCAATATCCATTCTTCTGTACCCTTTCAAGCACATCACCCTCCAAACCTTCATCCTTACTCATCACACTACCCAAGTACTTAAACGTACTCACATTTTTCAATTCATCACCATCCAACCTCGCTGTACATTCACTGACTTCACCTCTTTCAAAGACCATCACTTTACTCTTCCCTACATTCACCTTTAGATTCCGTTTCTTACTCTCCCAAACTCATCCACCCAGCCTTGCAGCTCTCCTTCATCTTCACTCAACAACACAGTATCATCTGCAAACAACAAAACAGGGAGTTTCCAAACACCACCCTCTCCCACCAGGGCCACTCCAACATCCACTACCCTACCTTGTAACTCTTTTATTACTCCATCCATGTACAGATTGAACAACCATGGGGACATGACACATCCCTGTTTCAACCCAACCTTCAAAGAGAAAAATTCACTCAGTTCACCATCCACACGCACTGCAGCCTGAGCACCATCATACATACTCTTCACAGCATTCAACAACTTCCCATCTATTACATATATTCTTAATACTTTCCACAATCCTTGTCTATCCACCCTGTCATATGCTTTCTCCAGATCCATGAAAGGCACAAAGAACTTCTTTCCCTTCTCTAGAAACTTTTCCACTAATGATCTAAGAATGAATATCTCATCTAAACAACCTCTTCCCTTCCTAAAGCCTCCCTGTTCTCCAACTAATTCCTCTGGTCTTTCTCTAACTCTGTCAATAAGTATCCTACCATACACTTTTCTTATTATACTAAGAAGACAGACGCCCCTATGATTAGCACACACATCTTTTTCCCCTTTTCCTTTGTACAAGGGAATAATTATACCTGACTTCCAATCCTCCGGGACTCTACCTTCTTCCCAGGTCAATCTGCACATTTTCTACATCCATTCTACTAGTATCTCTCCCCCATACTTCAGCATTTCACCACACACTCCATCAATCCTTGGGGCTTTACCCAATTCAACTTTCTTCATTGCTTCCACAACTTCCTACTGATTTCTTCCTGTCTTCTCACCTCCCTCCTTCTCCCAACCATTTCCCAGCCACTTATACTTGCATTACCTCCATCCTCTATGTTCAACAATTCCTTAAACTGCTCTCTCCATCTGCTCACTTTTTCTCCCTTCTCCACTAGTAATCTACAATTTTTATCTTTCACTCCCCTGCTAACTTCACTTCTACCCTGTCTTACTCTTTTCACCTCTTTACAGAACATTTTCTTACAGTCCCTCCACTTTACACTCAAGTTCCTTCCAAATTCCTCATCTGCTCTCTTCTTCCTCTCTCTTACTAATCTTTTCACCTCTCTCTTTCTTTCTACATATAACTCTCTCTTCCGCCTCTCAGCTTCATCCACGCCCCTATTTCTCATCCATGCATTGTTTGCTTTCTTCTTTAGTACCACAGCTTGTCTCACCTCTTCATTCCACCATGCTGTTCCTTGCACACCCCTCCGTCTTCTCTTCATCCCACACACCACATCACATGCTGCACATATTTCTTCTGAAAATATCCTGCACACACCTTCCACGTCCCCTATCTGCTCCAATGCATATTTGCCCAATCGATCCTCCACTTCTCTCTTATACGTTGCCTTTTTCTCATCCTCTTGTAACCTTTCCACTCTCCTTACAATTACTCCTTCTTCCCGTCCTTCTCTTCTTCTATTTCTCCATCCTAATTGGACCTTGGTTTTGGCCATCACCAAGTAGTGATCAGAAAGTCCACTCCCCCAACCTCTATAAGCTCTTGCATCCATTACACATTTTCGCATCCTTTCATCCGCACACACATAATCAATCATTGCCTTCCATTCATTCAGTTCACCACCCACCCTTCTCATCACTCACCATGTATACCTGTGGATCATTTTGTGCCTGAAGAGGGTATTGGCTATCACCAACCCCCTCCCTGCATAAATGTCCACTAACGCACTGCCATTCTCATCTATCTCAGCAGGCACACCTCACTCACCAACTATTCCATCCACCTTCACATTCCCTACTTTACCATTCATACTCGTATCACCGATCAAAAACACTCTCTCATTCCTTCGAAACTTTTCCATGCACACTTCCACATTTGTCCAGAACTGTTCTCTCACTCTGCTTGCACAATCTTGCATTGGCGCATACACAAACACAATCCCCCACATTTGTATTCCAACTCTCAATCTTACCCACACAGTCCTTGACCCAAGTGATCCATACTCTCTTATGCTCTTCATCCATCTTTTACTCACAACTATACATACTCCCTCTTTTGCCCTCTCATTCTCAACTACTCCTGCACATATACCCCATCCATACTCCCATTCTCTCACACTCTCACCTCTCCATTTCGTTTCAGGAAATATTATGCTGTATAATCGTAAACTGTTGGTGAAACCATGCCCATGACTTGAGAAGACTGACCCAGACAGACTCGTGGATGGCAGCCTTCAGAGATCAAGGTCAGCCCACTCTAGTTGCGTTAATCTTATCTTTATAATGATTATAAGTAACCTCTTAGGCTAAAAGACTAAATAACATGGTGACCCTAGCATTAACACCTACTGTACAGTGTACACTGAGACAAAAACTGATAATGGAGTTAAATTGCTTAATAAGTACCGTAATAAAGGATTTTGATACACCAAATGAATGTGGTAAGTATATATACTGTGTGTATAATATATATATATATATATATATATATATATATATATATATATATATATATATATATATATATATATACAGAGAGAGAGAGAGAGAGAGAGAGAGAGAGATACAGTATATATATATATATATATATATATATATATATATATAAAATGTGACTGTCAGAGAGAGAGAGAGAGAGAGAATTTTCACTCTTTGCCTATATTATTATTAGCCAAAAACTAATAGTGTGATTAAACTTGTTAATATTGTATAGGCCAAATTTTCGAACCATGTTCCCACCACAATCACCACCATCACCTCTCATTCCATGACAAGCTTAGCTTCTGGCAGACTATTAGGCAAAAGTGGCTGTAGATTCCTCCCCTGCGAGGTGAAGAAACGTGGATTAAATCATGATTGGCTACCCAACCTTCTTAAGTGTGTCTGGGTGCAGAACTAACAAGACGAATATGATTGGAAGGTTTCTATACCCAGCTACTGTGCATATAACAGAAGATCGTAAATAAAATATTCGAGTATATCCCTTCTTCCTGTCAAAGTTAAAATGGATTTCATTCAATATACAAAGCAACTGGACAGAAGAAACGAATCGGACTAATATACAGTAGCGTCCGAAACACTGCTATAGCCAAGACCTTCAGCCATATCTTGACACCTTTACTAAATAAAATTGAAAGGATTTTACTCAGTATTATTTATAAACAATTAATATTGTGTCACTTTAATGCATAGCCCTGTATGGACATTATTAAGGTGACCAGATTTATTGGAGGTAAAGAGGGACACCCGCGCGCGGGGGGGCGTGCGTGTGTGTGTGTGTCTATATATATATATATAGATAGATAGATAGATAGACAGGTAGGTAGGTAGATAGACAGATAGATAGATATAGATAGATAGATATAGATAGATATATAGACAGATAGATATCGACTAATGTGACAGCAACCGCTGCTGCGCTACACGTCCAACTGAGGCTGCTAATCAAACACTAACGTCTCCTACGAACTCCGAACATACCGTAGGGTACAGTGAATGGGTCGACCAAAGTTACCAGCTAGTGAGCATTACACATTTTATATTAATAATTCGGTATTTCATTTGGTTAGGATTATGCATGATTTTTCTAATTCATCCTAATTTCATAAAAGAAGGTCATGTTATATCTATTGCAATAGTCCCAAAGAAGGGTGACCACTCCCAACCCTCCAAATATCGTCCAGTTGCTTTAACGTCCTGTATTTCAAAAGTTTTCGAGTCAATTCTCAATAGAAAAATTTTATGGCATCTTTCCTATCACAACCTTCTTTCTGATCGTCAGTACAGGTTCCGTCAGGGACGCTCCGCTGGTGATCTTCTCACCTACTTTTCAGACTCCTGGTCATCCTTCTTTCGGGACTTTGGCAAAAGCTTTGCCATTGCACTTGACATCTCAAAGGCTTTCAATTGAGTCTGGCATAAATCTTTAATTTCCAAACTGCCCTCTTACGGTTTCTATCCTTCTATCTGTGCCTTCATCGCTAGCTTCCTTTCTGGTCGTTCTATACCCTCTGTTGTAGACGGCCATCGTTCTTCTAGATCTATCAACAGTAATGTTCCTCAGGGCTCTGTCCTATCACCAACTCTTTCATTTATTCATTAATGACCTTCTAAGCTGTACATCTAACCCTATCCACTCATACGCTGATGACTCCACCCTTCACCTTTCCATTCGGTTCCCGCAACGCCCATCTCAGCAGTTACTTCAACAAACAAGGGATGAGTCTATGGCACACCTAATATCTGACTTGGCTCGTATCTCTAACTAGGGTAAAAATAATCTTGTTTTTAATGCATCTAAGACTCTGTTCTTACACCTATCAACCCGTCAAAATCCTCCACAGGTATACCCACTAATGTTTAATAATATTCAGCTTAATCCTGCATCATCCTTGAACATGCTTGGGGTTTCATTTACTCGGGACTTATCTTGGAAAGATCATATTACATCTCTTGTAAAATCTGCTTCCAAGAGATTGGGTGTGCTAAGCCGACTCCGTTCTTTCTTTACCCCTGCACAATTGTTGACTCTTTACAGGGGTTTTATCTGCCCCTGTGTGGAGTACAACTCTCATGTGTGGGGAGGCTCCCCACATACAGCTCTTCTTAATAGGGTGGAGTCAAAGGCTTATCGTCTCATTAACTCTCCTCCTCTTACTGACTCCCTTCAACCTTTGTCTCTTCGTCGCACTGTTGCATCTTTATCTCTTTTCTATCGCTACTTTAATGGTCACTGCTCCTCTGAACTGTCTGCATGCATTCCTCCACCTCTACGACGGGCGCGTAGCACCCGCCAAGTAGCAAACTCTCATCCCTTTTCTGTCCATCTCTCTAATGCAAGAATTAACCGTTACTCCCAGTCCTTCATTTATGCAACAGGTCAACTCTGGAACTGTCTCCCTCTGTCTGTATTTCCTGCTGCCTATGATCTCCAGTCTTTCAAACGCTGTGTGTCCAGGCATCTCGAAATGAATGGATCTTGAATTTGGCTCTCTTTTGTATTTTGTTTTTCTCTTGGAGGGAACTCTTATTGCGGGCTCATGGCCTTTGGTTCCTTCTTCCTCGCATAAAAAAAAAGTTTCTAAAAGCGGGACAATTAAGATAATTTGCTCAAAAAGCGGGACATTCTAGTCACAATTAAAAAAGCGGGACGGACGTCCAAAAAGCGGGAATGTCCCACCTAAAAGCAGGACTCTGGTCACCTTACTTTATAGACTACCAGAAACTAAGCTACTCATGGAATGAGAGGTGATGGGGTGGTGGTAGTGATGGTGGTGGGAACATGGTTAGAAAATTTAGCCTAAACAAACATCAGTTGAATCACACTATAAGTTTTTGGCTAATAAGGATATAGGCAAAGAGTGAATATCTCTGTCTCTCTCTCTCATTACATACAGTATATATATATATATATATATATATATAAACCATATTCATCTAGTGTATCAAAATCCTTCATTAGTTATTAAGCAATTTAACTCCATTATCAGTTTTTGTCTCAGTGTAGGTGTTAATGCTAGGATCACCATGTTATTTAGTCTTTTAGCCTAAGATGTTACTTATAATCATTACAAAGTTAACATTAACGCAACTAGAGTGGGCTGACCTTGATCTCTGAAGGCTGCCATCCACAAGTCTGTCTGGATCAGTGTCTTCTCAAGTCATGGGCATTGTTTCACCAACAGTTTACTAATATACAGCGTAATATTTTCTTAGTACATAAACTGAAACATATATTATTCCAATTTCATCATGATTTATTCGTCACATAAACATAGTTCATGAAGTTACACATTATTTTACGATTATTCAGTATTGCTGAGTTTCCGGATTGAGGGTAATGAAGCAGATGTGGTCTCGTCTCACCGTGTCATGTGCGAAGCTTACAGCATCCCCCCCCCTTCTCTCTGTCTCCGACTACCCAGGTGGGGTGAGGGAACACCCTTCCTCTCCTCCCACCCTCCTTTGTACGTCAGTTCACCTCAAAACTGTGGACAGTCATAATACGTCATATAAAGGCGATTATTATCCTTAGGCAGAACAATGTAAATTATACCAGTAAATCGGGTTGAAATGTCAACCTTGCGAAATGGAGCTTACATGCAACAAACATCTTTCCTTAACCCGCCCCATCCCGACCACTTTTCCACCAATCCCGACTATTTTAGGATTTTTTTTTTTTTTTGGCTCAAACCTTCGCTTTTGGTGAGAAACATCGAAAATTCATAGAGAAATCGCTCACCTGAGGTTTAAAATACTCATTACTGGTAGGAGTACCTCCTTACCTTATTGGGTTTTCTATCAGGCTGGCACCAAAGAAAACGAGTTCTATGGGAGGATAACTATTTCAAACCACTCATAAACGGTATTAATTTATTTACTTGGTACGAATTTATATGTAGTACGAGAGTATATTGGTTTTCAAGCAGTAATATAGGCATTATAAGCATTGTTTCACTCACTAATACCTGACCTTTTTTTGCCACATTACCTGGTCATCATTTCTAACTGTTTCTTCCTCTAATGCTATGTGAAGATTGTCCTCCACATTGTCATTGATTGGGGAATCACTCTGGCCCTGAATTTCGTACCATGGCATGACATGGCTATACTGGCCAGGTCACTGATAACAGGTGAATTGCTGAGACAATGGCATGTAGGGGGGGGAGGAGGTCATGCTGGGTAAGGCATTGTCCCTGCCTGGCATCTTGTTGAGGAAGGTGTCACGTGTATACCTACCAAAAATGACTCGCGAAAATTGAAAATTGTGCAAATTAGGGACCTTACAATTTTTTCACATTTATGTACATCGACGGGATTGGCAGTGACAAAACGTGTGGATTTTAAAGAACGTCGGGACGTCGCGGGTTAACGAAACTATATCGAGGTTACTCCGCTTCACTCACGTGGATTGCTTCGAAAGTAAGTAATCACAGTCGTGCCACATCTCTTCAAACCCTCGTGCCCCTGTAACAGCGGGAGAGCTGGCAGCTGTACACCTACACCAGAAGTTTAGCTAGTTCGCTCGGAAAACGTAACCACAAAAATTTCTATTTTCCTGTGTTTGTTTCTTCATGCCAATGAAGCAATGAAAGCAGAAATATTTTACCTAGATGTTCAGTTATTCACATACATTTAATTTTGTAAATATATTTCCTCCCTTACAGGGACGTAGCCAGGATTTTGGAGCAATGGGGGCCAAGTCCTGTCTTCCAGCCTTTCGAGTTATGACCCTTCAGAGCTTCCAAATGGCTATCACGGAGGCCTGCAGTGACTTCTGTGATCTTTTCAGAAGAAATCAGAATATTTCTAGTGTTTCATAGCCAACCTCGTATTCCATACAGCTTATTCACCTATGAGCGGGGGGCCGTGGCCATGTGGCGTTTCTAGCCCCACTAAAGTGAGAGGGCTACCTGGGGCCTGATAAGTCATTTGTGGTAGCAAGAAGGGCTGTGAGCAGACCCGAATGAGAGCCCCTTTCAAGGGGGAAAGTTAGTGAAAACTGTCCTCTTAAACAAGTAGTGGGTACGATCGTAAAAAGTATTTGAAGCACTTATGGAAGTAAAATATATATTTTATATTTACGAGAAAATTTTGCTTCCCATCTCTGTATCCCGAACCTCCTTCGGTCTCTTGTGTAATTATGCTGAAAAATAGGTATTCCCCCTCGACTGTTCATGAGAAACGAAAAATGAATATGTTGTGTATGGAACGCTTGGGCACGGGTAAAGCTCGGAGTGATGTGTGAAAATTAGTCTTCCAAAAACCAGCTTTCACATCAGGAATATACAGCAATCCATGAGTACGATTGTACTGACACAGTATGCAACATCCATATATTATAACTCTAAAACCGTACTTTCAAAAGTTTAAAAACTTTAAACAACTTTCAAAAGCCGTAACATCGGTGTGCAGGGCCGTAGAGAACTATGACCGCGCCCTGGCGTGCTTGGAAAACGTTTGACACAGGCCAGAAAAAGAAGCAAAATTGTCACAGTCCTCGTGTGGGCCCTTGTCCCCCCATACGCTTGAGTTTTGGTTGCGGGAATTATCCCCAGTGCCCACTTCTCTCTTTCATTCTTTTTAGTAATTGTCTTCCCAGAAACTCCTCGACCTCATTCAACTCATATGCGAAAATCAACTTAAGTTCGTTTAAAAAGTGTTGAGTATCGCATCGATACATAGTCAGCAACTGGGTGATTGGGGTATGGTGCACTCACTCGAGGGGACGTGAAGCCCGTGAAAACTGACCAGCAATGCAGCACGTGCAGGCTTCAGCTACTTTTCATTCATTCAGCAAGCATATAAATTCTTGGTCTTGGTCTCGGAGGATCTGGTCTTGATCTTGATCTAGGTCTTGGAGGGTCTGGTCTTTGTCTTTGTCTTGGTCTCAAGCTGCCGGGTCTTGAGTACAGCACTGCTCCCTGCATATAACTACAGCTGATAAAAGCAGAGCTGTAGTAGTCATGAACAATTGTGACTAAAAAAAAACGGTGAGTGAACTGTTGCATGACACCAACACCTACAGTGAACTAAAAAGTGATCCAACTGAAAAACAAAGTAGAAAATTCCATAAAGAAATCAAGACTTTGCTAAGAGGAAGGGATAACTTGATCAAACAGTTCTCGGTGCAAAATCCATCTGCACCATATATGTATGGCTTGATTAAAACCCACAAACCAAACAACCCCATCAGGCTAATTGAAAGCTCTGTAGGCTCTACGACGTACTAGCTCTCCAAGTAGCTTGTAACACTATTGTCCCCTGTTGTAAACACTATCTCTGATTCATTTGTACAAAACAATGATGATTTGGTAAGAAAGTTAAAATCTCTAAATGTTATGTACCCCTTTGATGTTAAATCATTTTTCACATGAGTCCCTGTTGATGATGTTTTAACTTTCCTGCCAAGCATTCTGGGTAGTAACATTGATGGTATTCCCTCTGAAAACATTATCATGCTAATTAAATTGTGCATTGTGAACTCATCTTTTACCTTTGAAGGCAACTTTTACACACAAAAATTTGGTATGGACATGGATAATCTCCTCTCCCCAGCTCTGACAAATATTTACATGGAATACTTTGAGAAACATTTACTGACCTCCATAAAGGAGCAAAACATAGTTTGGCTCCGATACGTAGATGATATCCCGTGCTTCTGGCCTAACAGTCTTCCCACTGATGAATTTCTCCTGAAGCTAAATTCGTTACTTTCATCGATTAAGTTTTGTTCATGAAATGGAAATGGATAATGAATTGCCATTTTTGGATGTGAAAGTTATCAGCGACCAAAATGTTAGACCCAGAATTTTTAGATGATGAACTAAAAATGATTCAGAGCATTGGAAAGAAGCTAAAATATCCACAAAGTACACTAACTCAGTGCCACAATGCAGCCAAGAAACGATTCCTTGAAGGGAGAACTAATAAGCCAGATCGCCAGAATATTCAAAGAACCCTTGTCTGCCCCCTCCATGAAAATTTTCTTGATGTTCTTTACATACTGAAGAAACTTAATGTACAAGTAGAATTCAAATATGAGAACACCATAAAAAAAAAATCCTTACCAAGAACAGCCCATTCAGTAATTCAGGAGTTGTTTACAAAATCGCGTGTAAAAGCTGTAACAAATTTTACATTGGACAATCTGGAAAAGATATGGAAACTAGAATCTCACAATATAAATACAGTGTAAGGACAGCCTAACAGAGTAGTGGTTTATTTCAGCACAAAGCATCCAGTGATCACCATATCGACTGGACAGGCTCCAAGATTCTAGCAAGAATAAAAAGCTCAGATGAAAGAAATGTAATAGAATCTTGTCTAATTTCTGGCACATATGAAAAAAATTTAAACATAAGCTATGGTCATTTTAAGTGTGATAAATTGTAAACCGTATTAATTTTAAAGCAGTATCTCTCAGACTAACAACTGATTGTTCCCTGTCGTCTCCTGGTAGTGTTGTCACACCTGTGTAGGACACACCTGGCATTAATCTTCTAGGTCTCAAGTTATGCCGCAGTATTTATCTTCCCCTCCCCCTTCTTGTCAGGTGCATCCCTTAGGAAGAAAAAAGAAAGGTACCTATTGCTCTGTGCATCGCCCATTTTTTTATTCAGGTCATCCTTCGTCGTGTGCCACTCTCTGTTGCAGGTGTCCATAAGTTAAGTCGCAGGTAAAAATTCAGATCATCCTTTGTTCTGTGTGCCACTCCCTGATGCGGGTGTGCGTAAAAGACCTCTAGCCTTTACGTTTCTGTCTCACTCTGAAGATGTGATATACGAAAGTACTCACTCTCGCTCCATTTATTTCTCATGTGGTTATTTTGCATACATATCTTCACAGTGAAGTTTCTGCATATATATATATATATATATATATATATATATATATATATATATATATATATATATATATATATATAACAGAACGGAGGAAGGAAAAACAAATGAGTAAAAAGAAAATAATCCATACACCAGATTACTGGTGTCCTCTGTTCATAAAATATCTGTAATAGTTAATCTTGAACAGTTGTGGGTTGAAATTTGGAGGAAAACAACTCTTGGGACGCAAATTCCAGAGAGATGCAGTTCGGGGCATGAAAGAATTCTGATAGGCAGAAGTTCTGCAACATGGTTGAGTGACATTCCAGTCATGAGCGCTACCAGATGCCCGTGTAGCACGAGGGAAGGCATGGAGAGGTGGCACCATGGATGCAACTTCGTCTGAGCATTTGCCAAAAAAATATCTGTAAAATAATGCAAGGGAGGCAACATTCCTTCTTACTTGCAGGGGAGGTAGTTTA
The DNA here is from genome assembly GCF_032717465.1 of Coenobita brevimanus. Taxonomy (NCBI): domain Eukaryota; kingdom Metazoa; phylum Arthropoda; class Malacostraca; order Decapoda; family Coenobitidae; genus Coenobita; species Coenobita brevimanus. Next base: position 24,273,003 of record NC_136971.1, read on the forward strand.
TATGGAATGGCAGGGTTGTTAATGATTCTAAAAGCTTTATTCTGAATTTTGTCTAGTTGTCTTAATGCAACCTCTCCACAAGCATCGCACAAGGGTGAGCAATATTCAAGCTGAGAGCGCACATGACTCTTATAAATTATAGCTAACTGCTTGTCGGCGAAGAAGTTACGGACTCTGTACAATAATCCAAGTTTCTTTGAGGTGGTTTTAGCAAGTGACCTGACATGAGAGGTCCAGCTGAGGGCACTGTTAAGTGAGACACCAAAAATTTCAATACTTTTGGAGATGGGAATATTAGTAGCACTGAAGGTAATATACGAATCTGGCATTATCTGTCTATTAGTAAACTGTATATATTTAGTTTTACTGGCATTAAAAGAGACAAGGTTGTTTTGTCCCCATTCACTGATTGTAGATAGATCTTGATTTATGGAGATGGCTGTACTGAGTTAAGAGGTAGAGATATTAGACTTTGTAAATGGATGTCTGAATGTGAATGAACTATGTAGTGTTGAGTCATCTGCATATGAGTGAATGGGACTGTGAGTGACAGATAAGAGATCATTAATATGAGCCAGAAATAGGGTTGGCGCCAGAACTGATCCCTGCGGCACGCCGGCGTTAATTGAGTGGAAATTCGAATATACATCATCTACTTTTACTCTTATTTTCCTGTCACTAAGATAAGAGGAAATCAAAGGAACAAGAGACGTTAGTCCATAGCAAGGGAGTCTGGACAGCAGGGAACGGTGCCATACTCTGTCGAAGGCTTTAGAGATATCAAGAGCTACTGCATGAGTTTCTCCAAAAAGATCAATTGATTGATGGATGGTATGAGTTAAGAGATTGAGTATATCAATGGTGGATCTTTCGTGGCGAAAACCGTATTGTCTATCACTAATTAAGTTGTTGGATTCAAGATGTTTAACAATATGCTTATAAATTAACGTTTCAAATACCTTACCAAGAGAAGATGTGACAGCTATTGGTCTGTAACTGGAGGGGTCAGACGAACTTCCTTTCTTCGGAACTGGGTTGATATTGGCTTCTTTCCATGAATTTGGGAATAAAGAAGTACGTACGCATAGTCTGAATAATTTAGCTAGGACAGAGGCAAGTTCAGGGGAACACTTTTTCAAAACAATTGGCGGAATTCCATCTGGGCCTGGAGCTTTGTTGGTAGGTAAATTCTCTAGGATGGATTTTACGTATCTTGTCTGTATTTTAAGTGAGGCAATTTCGGGAGAATCAAGTTCCAGTACTGGGACATTCTGGCTGGTATCATCTATGGTAGAGTTTCTGGCAAAGGTACTGGCAAAGATATCTGCTTTCCCACGTGGGTCATTTGTAATATTGCCGTCTGAAGATTTTAGTGGGGGAATGGAAGATGACTTGTTAAAGTTATTATTGAAAGAATTAAGAGTTGACCAGAATATTCTATTGTCATTAGGGTTGTTAAGTAGTTTTGATGCTTGCTTTTGAAGAAAGTTTGATTTAGATAGATTTAATACAGCTTTTGCATGATTTCTAGCAATTTTAAATTGGGAGAGTGACTCAGATGTTTTTGATTTTAAGTAAGAGTTATATGCTAATGAATTTTGGGCTGTTGCTCTGGCACAATTGCCATCAAACCATTTTGGAGAGTTTGATCTTTTAGTGAATTGTTGACTTGGTATGAATAAATCCATACCAGCTAGTATTAAGTCGCAAATGTGGGAATTGGTAGAATTGGGATCACTAAAGAAGAAAGACTGCCATGGAACATCAGCAAGATAATTTCTAAATCCATCCCAGTCTGCCCTGTCAAAGTGCCATGGGGTCACCCTGACAGGTTCAGAATGGGGAGGTGTAGGAGGGTTAACTAATGAGGCTTTGATGAGATTGTGGTCAGAGGATCCAAGTGGTGACAGTACCTCTATCCTGTATTGTTCTGGATTATTTGTCAAGAATAAATCCAAGAGATAGGCATTATGGTCAGGAGTATCAGGTATTCTGATTGGTTGCTTTACCAACTGGGTGAGATTAAACGATTCCGCAAATAGCTCGCATTCCAGAACAGCGTCGTCAATCCGGGCAGAATGCAATAACCATTCAACATTGTGTATGTTAAAATCACCCAAAATGGTAATTTCATTGCCAAGGGCAAGGTCAAGGTTACTCAACTGAGTGGATATGGAATCAAATACACTGGGTTCCGAAGAAGCATTGGGGGAACGATAAACTACACAGATATATTTGGTAATGTTTTGGCAATTTAATTTATATAATGAGTAATTAAAACTGGATGAAGTGAAGTTTAAAATAGTGTCAACTGCATATTGGGATTTGATATAACAACAGGTGCCGCCCTTGTTACGGAAGTTTGTAAGGAGATGGTAACCGGGAAAACAAATTTGAGATATATCAGTAGAGGGTGAGATTTGTGGTTCTGTGAGGAAAAGGGCCAAAGGGGGTATGGACTGAAGGAAAAAATGAACCGGATTTAAATTTGTGGTAAGGCCGCGGATGTTGGTAAAGAATAAGGCCGCACCGTCACCTCTTCGCCGACGAGCATTCCCGGAAATAGCAACAGTCGCTGCCGGCACAGTCGCTTGATGGCGACCGGGAGGACCCTGTGCCTCCAGCCCTACCCTGCCGGTGGTGGCAATGCTAAGTACCACCTCATTTGATGGTAAGATTGCAGCTGCCATTACTAAGGATGTGAAAGAAGGTGTGATATGTTATGCGCATGTAGTGTGGTGTAGACAGTTGAAGGTAGAGGTATTATGAGAGCATGCTGGCCTACTCCCTGTGTAAATGAAAGCACTGAAAATGTTCAGAAAAGGGAGATGGTCAGAATCAAGTCCTGAGGGCTGGTGAAATGGGAGCTCCAGCTCTCCCTATCACCAACTTGCCATCAACCTCGGGAGTACTGCCCTGTTCGACTGGTGCTACAGTCTACTCCTCACACATATATATGTATATATATATATATATATATATATATATATATATATATATATATATATATATATATATATATATATATATATATATTGTTACGGAACAGAGAAAGATAACGTACACTTTAAGTGAGAATGCTAGAAATCACTACTGTCCCGTAAAGTTCCAGGTTCAAAACAAAAGAGTTAGGTAAAATTACAAGTTAAAGTTTAATGCACAAACTAACAACTAAACATTCAGGACTCATAAGATAATGTAATGGCAAATAAACAGGTTAAATATATGGTTAACTGCAATAGCCTCTATTAACACGAAATTAGCAAGAGTAAATTTATCTAAGTCAGCCCTGATAAAATGAGATACCAGATAATACTCAGTGAATGCCAGATAAATAATTACAGATACAAACTATTATGAAAAATGACTGACATAAAGAACCCCACACGAATTACAAAAACTTCACTAGGCCTACAAATTAAACTTATGCTATACAGTACAAGAAAAAATGCAACAACAGTTATACTCAAATTACACACAGCTGCTAGATGGTTGGAGATTTCTTGAGCACTCACAATAATAATATCTGTACAGGGGAGGACAGAGATGTGAACAAAATGAGGAGCAGATCTAAGTGGCAATGATGCAGAGACTGAGCTCATTATATAGGGGCTGGCAGAGCCTGATACAACTTGTAAGCAGGACGCGCAAATGAAGCGGTGGGGACAAACGGTCGACAATCCCGCACTGAATAACAGAAAGGACGACTTACTCTACTATAACGGTAGAAGGGGGGGACTGAGGCAGAACACGCTCGTGATCAAACATGCAGCATACTGTGCGTTAAAATTACACAAAGGATGATGAAATCATAGGCTATGTAACAATATATATATATATATATATATATATATATATATATATATATATATATATATATATATATCGCTCAATGTAGTGCTGCTCTCGGGTGTCTGCCCTGTCCTCTCCTCCATTCTTCTTTCCTTCCATCTTCTTTCTTTCCTTCATTCTTTCCTCGTCTTTCTGTCTGCGGATGACTTTACACTCCCTCTTCTGTCTTTCATTCCTTCATTCTTTCCTCTTCCTTCGCCTGTGGGTGACTCTACACTGAGTGACAAGCCAAATGGTTTCCTGTACACCAGGAAACCATTTACTACGCTACGTGGTAACCATATAACCAAATTTTGGCGCCTGGTGGTTTAGTGGGTAATTATTGTGCTCTAATCGGATAGAGCTGGTGAAGGTTTATATCCAAGGGGTGACTGGGGATGATTGCTCACGTATTGCCACTCAGGGATGAGTGAGGTTGGTCACTCTCATCTTAAATGTCATGCCTAGCCCCGGGCTCTTACGCTCCTCATGGGGCAACGTAGGACTGGATGATGGATATATATATATATATATATATATATATATATATATATATATATATATATATATATATATATATATATATATTTATACATATATATATATAAGTGATAGGGGGGACGCCCATCATCCACTCACTCAATGTAGATTGAAGCCATATGAGCTCTACATCGAGTGACAAGCCAAATGGTTTCCTGTACCCAGGAAACGATTTACTATGCTGGGTGGTAACCATATAACTGGGGTTTCTGGCAGGGTTAAGCGTCCCCTAGATTCCCCTATCCAAAATCATTTATTCATGGCAGTCGTTTCAGAGAGCCTCGGAGGGCCCAATACCTTCCCAGGGCCCCAACCAAATGGGCAGACTCGCGTGGCCATGTGGAATGTGAGAGGTGTGAATGAGGAGGGCAAGAAGGTGGAAGTGGTGAATGTGTTCAAGAGTGTGAGATATGCTGTTATGGCATTGCGTGAAACGAAGATGAAAGAGTGCTAAGTGGAGGAGTGGTAGGGTGTGAAATGTGTAAGATCTGGAATGAATGGGAGAGCAAGATGTAAGGAAGAAGTTGCTTTGTTGACGAATGAGGTGTGGCAGAGTGGAATGAGAGACTACAAATGTATCAGATCGAGGTGTATGTATGTCAAGTTCAAGTCTGAGAAGGTGAAAGTGGCAGTCATTGTAGCGTATGCACCGTGTGAGGATAGGAGTGGGAGAGAGAAAGACAGGTTTTGGGATGAGCTGGGTGAAGTAGTGCGATAAATGCCCAGGAGCTATAAAGTGATCGAGATGGGGGATATGAATGGAAGAGTAGGCACTGGTCCTGGGGATGACATGATGGGTTGTTAGGAGTACCAGGAGAAAATGATAATGGGAATTGACTAAAGGATATGTGTCAGGAGAGGAGGTTGTGTATTTGTAATTCGTATTTCAAACACAAAAATGCACATAAGTATACATGTTATAGAGGAAAAGGGGATCGTGTTGAAAGAAGCCTGATTGATTAAGTGCTCATAGAGAGGTCGATGATGGGAATGGTTGCTGGTACGGTGAGAGGACGATGTGCAGGTTTGTCAGATCATATGATTGTGGTATGCAAGATCAAGCTGAGAGGAGTGAGGTGGATCAAGAGAGAGAGGAGTAGTCAGGGTGAAAGACTGAAAGTTGAGAAGCTGAGGATCAATAAAGTGGCAGATGAGTACAGAACCAAAGTAGAGGATGACTTAGAATCAGTGAACTGGGATGAATGGGATCTGGACAGCCTGAGGAATGCATATAGGAATTGTTTAGTTAGGAATGCTAAAGAGGTGTGTGGTCTGGCAAGAGTATCAACAAAAAAGAAGGGTACGGCATGGTGGGATGAGGAGGTTAAGAGAACGGTGGAGGAAAAGGGGAAGTGGCTAAAATGGTTACAAGACAGGGGTTCATTTGAAATAAAAGAGTATATCGAGAGCAAGAAGCATTGTAAAGAGACTAGTGAAGAGGAAAAACAAGGAGGTAAATGATGATAGGGGAAGGAAAATGAATGCGAACTACTCTGAAAATAGGGAGTTATTCTGGAAAGAAATGCGGAAATGTAGACGTGAATGCACAAACAAATGTGATAGTGTTAAGGATGCAGGTGGTAGGTTACTAACCCATGGAGAGAAAGTAAGGACCAGATGGAAAGAATATTTTGAAAGCCTGATGAATTAAAATAAAGAGAGCAGAGCGGCTGTAAACATGATTGGTTTTGGTTGTGGGAAGATAAGTAATGCAGTGCCCGGAGACGTGACACTCGCACAGGTGAAGAGAGCTGTGAAACGGTTGAAAAATGGGAAAGCAGCTGGGATTGATCAGGTGTATGCAGAGATGCTTAAGTGTAGTGGAGAGAGTGGAATGAAGTGCTTGTTGGAGATATGTAAGAAGGCATGGATGAGTGAAACTGTGCCTGCAGAGTGGAAAAAGGCTGTGATTGTACCCCTGTACAAAAATAAAGGTGAGCGAAGTGAGTGCAAGAATTATCATGGCATAAGTTTATTCAGTGTGGTAGGGAAGGTATATGGAAGAATTATTATAGAGAAAGTAAGAGAGATATCAGAAGTCCTTGTGAGTGATGAACAGGGTGGCTTTAAGAGTGGCAGAGGATGTGTGGATCAAGTATTTGCAGTGAGACAGATAGCAGAGAAGGCTTGTAAGAAGGACCATAAGGCGTTTATGGCATTCATGGATCTGGAAAAAGCAAAGACAAAGTAGACAGAGAAGGATTGTGGAAAGTTTTGCGCTTGTATGGTGTAGATGGTAAGCTGCTAGGTGGTCAAGAGTTTTTACGATGGTAGCGATGCATTTGTAAGAGTTAATGGGCATCTAAGTGAATGGTTCACGATCGGTGTGGGCGTGCGACAAGGTTGTTTGATGTCCCCATGGCTGTTCAATATATATACGGATGGGGTGATGAGAGAAGTAAAAACACGAGTAATGGAGAGAGGGATGGCGTTGGTAATGAATGGTGAGAGATGGAATATCTCAAATTTGTTGTGTGCTGATCATGCAGTACTGCTTGCAAATACCGGACAAGAACTTGGGAGGCTAGTGCAGAGTTTTGCTGATGTCTGTGAGCATCGTGCCTTGATAGTAAATGTAGAGATGAGTAAAGTGATGGTTATTGAGAGAGAAGGCGACTCCCAGTGTGATGATAGTGAATGGAGAGAGACTGGAATTGGTAAGAGAGTTCAAATACATGGGTACAGTGATAGAAAAGAGGAAAATGTGTAAAACAAGAGGAAAGGATTTTTCTTTTTTTTTATGCGAGGAAGATGGAACCAAAGGCCGTGGGCCCGCTCTTATTATTTCTTCCAAGAGAAAAACAAAATACAAGAGAGAGCCAAATTCAAGATCAGATCATTTCGAGATGCCTGGACACACTGCGTTTGAAAGATTGGAGATCATAGGAAGCAGGAAATACAGACAGAGGGAGACAGTTCCAGAGTTGGCCTGTTGTATAAATGAAGGACTGGGAGTAACGGTTAACTCTTGCATTAGAGAGTAGGACAGAAAAGGGATGAGAGTTTGTTGCTAGACGGGTGGTACACACCCATCGTAGAGGTAGAGGAATGCCTGCAGACAGTTCATAGGAGCAGTGACCATTGAAGTAGTGATAGAAAAGAGATAAAAATGCTGCAGTGCGGCGAAGAGACAGAGGTTGAAGGGAGTCAGTAAGAGGAGGAGAGTTAATGAGACAAAAAGCCTTTGACTCCACCCTATTGAGAAGAGCTGTGTGTGGGGAGCCTCCACACACATGAGAGTTGTACTCCACACAGGGGAGAATAAAACCCCTGTTGGAGTCAACAATTGTGCAGGGGCAAAGAAGGAACGGAGTCGGTTTAGGACACCTAATCTCTTGGAAGGAGATTTAACAAGAGATGTAATATGATCTTTCCAAGATAAGTTCCGAGTAAATGAAACCCCAAGCATGTTCAAGGATGATGCAGGACGAAGCTGAATATTATTAAACATTAGTGGGTATACCTGTGGAAGATTCTGTTGGGTTGATAGGTGTAAAAACTGAGTCTTTTTATGCATTAAAAACAACCAGATTATTGTTACCCCAGTCAGAGATACGAGCCAAGTCAGACACTAGGCGTGCCATAGCCTCATCCCTTGTTTGTTGAAGTAAATGCTGAGATGGACGTTGTGGGAACCGAATGGAAAGGTGAAGGGTGGAGTCATTAGCGTAAGAGTGGATAGGGTTAGATGTACAGCTTAGAAGATAATTGATGAATAAAAGGAAAAGAGTTGGTGATAGAACAGAGCCCTTACCCATCTTGTCCAGCACATACTCCCGTGATCCCTTTCCACAGCCGGGCATTCCTGAGAATATCATGAAAATCGTATATTTTTAAACCTTCATATATCAGTTAATACTTTAAACTGATTGCATCAGATTGACCGTGAATTGGGTGTAGGGAGAGTGAGTGGGGGAAGGGGGCAATTCTTTTTTTTTTTTTTTGCTGGTGTCTGTATGTGTGGCAGAGGTTCGGTGACACAACTAAGGATTGGAATAGCCCTCCACAATAATAACACTTCGATAACACTTCTAGAAGACCAAAATCCATCACAAACACTATTTACGTGAAAAATTTTTCATTGTTGGCTGTACTTGCTGCTGGGAAGCCGGTAACCAAAGCAACAACCTTGATGCAGGCTGTGTGCTCGCCTCACCACCACACTGCATTACAGACAGACAGACACTTTCTCTCTTTCTCTCTCTCTCAAACACACACACACACACACACACACACACACACACACACACACACACACACAAGGAGATATATAACTGGCTTGCATTGTTGCTCGATTCTGGCACTGCTGTGCCGCTAGAAGTTTGGGTATTACATCTACTACAAATAATACTCTTACTACTACTACTACAACTACCAGTACTATTACAACTACTACTACGATTACTACAAGTACCACTACTACAACTACTACTACTGTCATAAAGACTTTGTAGTTAATTGTAGAGAAGTATATTTTAGACTTGTGGTCGAGCGGCTTTTATATCTTGTAGTAGTTTCCCCACCAGATGTCATGTAGTGACGGGAGAGGTAAAGAATAGTATGGGACTATTTTTATTTGTCTTGGAAATATTAAACAGGTATAATAGTATAAGTCCTGGGTAGCTACCTCCCTGTCTCGCTATCTCTCTCTCTCTCTGTTCTCAAGCTAATCTCCGTCTCGACCTCTCTCTAGGGTCGCTTGTCTCCTTCTGTCTAGCCTGTTCGGTGGCTAATCTAGGTCTGAGCTCTCTTTCCTAAATTCTGGTATAGCAGGGGTGTGTCACATGTGTTCCTCGTGGGTGGACTAGATCTTTCTCACGAGAGGACTGCTGACAGCTAACTGAATCATCTCCTTACTGGCCGCTGTCGTCAGCTTTCCCCCGTGTAAGCGTTTAGCGCTGCTCGCTTCTGCAAACACAACACCTTCTCAACATTTGACTTCCTGCTTCTATCTGTCTCTCTATCTATCTATTTATCTATCTATATATTATGTAGTCCTATATTTGCTCGGCCGCGAGAAAATGACGTACCATCGACATTTAATAGTTAATATATATTAATACATACTACATACACATTATAATGAACTTATAAGCTAATTAAGTGAAATACATAATATTGTAAAGTAACATAATTGTATGAATATTGTATACATATATTATTCATAGTAAATAGTGATTATTCAGTAATATTACATTTTAAATAAGTTGAATACATATTGGAATAAATGCATTAAAGTAAATTATTTAACTGTAATACAGTATGTACTTGGGTTATTATAGTGAAATGCATACATGCAAGAATAAAAATAGTTTAAAATTAAGATTATTGTAAGAGTTACTAATATTTCATTTAAAGATAATGGTACTGGTCTGCCATATATGGGTCATTCTTCTTTGTGTTATTATTATTATTATTATTATTATTTTTTTTTTTTTTTTTTTATATATATAATTAATACTATATACAAAATATATACACTTCATTCAGGGTGGTTAACTGTGATGTTAACTCTCCCCCCACTAAACAATGACTCCAAATTAGCAATTCTTGCATGCATTCTGTGCATGGCCAACAGCATTACTGCAACCACAATGCAGATAATTATGAAGACAGAAGGTGCTTGGCTATACACATAATATGGGTTGAACATACTCAAACTCAAATCTTCCCAGGGCTTCATTGTTTCATTGATCAGCTGCATAGTTTCAAACTTAGGTGAAGTCAGCTTAATACTTGTGCTCATGTTTAAGTCCATATCAGGCAGTGGGTGGAAATGTTTGTGTGTATGATTGAGGATGGCGTAGTGATTGATGGTGGAAAAAGTAGACATGGATGGTGTAAATACCGCACAGTAGTCTGGTGCTATGTATAATCCTGAGGCTGATGTATGAGATGGTGGTATATCTGGACAGACTATGTAAACTGATGTGTTATGAGGGAAATAAAAAAACTGCGAGTGTCCAATGCGTTGATGGTGTACAAGTTTATCTGGAGCAAAAGTGAAGTTGCAATGATGATGAATATTGTTATTGCTGATGATAGCCATTTCACAAGGGACCGTATCAGTAGGCTGAAACGTGAAAATGTACGCAGGACAAAGATGAACAGCATGTAAGGATGTGCGGCACTTTCGCTCAATCGTTGACTCACTTGCGAAAGTGACAGTGTCTCGTCTCTTGGAGACCATGATGAGTTCGGTGTCTGTGTTGATGTTGATGATGACTAAAGTGTTGTTGTTTCTATAGGGGAAGGGGTGTATTTGGTATACTGTGAACAGGTCTTCCGTGATGAATGGTACATGAACTATCACTGATGTGGGTGTTAGTGTTGCTTCCAAGTACGGGTAATATTGCATAAATTCCCTACTGCGGAACAATGGCTTCAATTTATGTTTATGTATGCCTTGACTAACTATCTGACGTAGCTCATGAACTGGGAGTAAGTCATTTGTGATCTTGCCATCACCAGCATTCGAAATTCCTTGCATAAGTGCCCTGAAATGATCTCTAGTGTTCTCTAATTGTAGTAGAATCGTGTCAATATGTTCTGTGATGATGGAGAAGTGCTGGAAAAGGGTAACGTTACCCTCCAAGTTATTTATTTTATCTATACTCTCGAGAGCTACGTTTTCTGCTTGTTTCAGATTTTTCACAATTGTTTTCATTGCCAAGTTCTGTCCTGTGATGAATTTATCTTGGTATGTTAGTACCTGAGCTATCTTATTAAATTTTTTGTTTATTTCTTTAAGGTCATCCTCTGTAGCCAATCCAAAGATGTTCCCAAGAATTGCGCCGCCCAGATCGAACAAACCGCGCTTTTGGCGAGTACGTGTGATGTTGTTCCTGTCGCTCAGCACCTCTGTTCCAGAAGATGGGAGATCTTGGATCATGACGAGCATAGTTGACTTCGCCTGTTCTAGTTTCCATTTCGCTAACTTATGACATTTGGTAGCAGCGAACGTATACGAACCTCGTCTACGAATCAACATTAAATTCCTACAAAATATCAAGATTGACAACAACCAACAATATCAGCTCCTGCCCCCTCCGTCTCCCAGATCATTACGCTGATGCAGAGGTCAAGAGATCACTCGACGCCTTGCAAGTAGCTTAACGACAAATCAGCAAATCTGCGGACATCGTCTCCGAATTAAAAGCAAATTTCTACAAAAGCAACCGAGACTACAAGGTTAGCTCCAGTTCTACAAAGTCTACAGCCATCTACAATCAACTACAATTAACAACTCTACGTCGTCTGTATAATCTTCTACACGCACCTACAAGTAGCGGCGGTCTTCATCCCACACCGAATAAATCACTAGAGAAAAGGACAGAGAAAACTTCACAATAGAATAAAGGGAACAAACAAACGAAGAGTGAGACACGATTTACAACTCATCTTACTCACTCGTCTTCACTCAAGTTACTCATCGCTACTCATTCACTCACCACAGCTACCAGTGTGGGAAGCCGACGTCACCATGTGCTGAGATGACATCACAACGCGAGTCTGCCATGCCAAGCAACGTGTGACGGACACCAGGCACTTCTCACCCACTACTCATTACTCATTATTCACATAGCTCCTACTCATATTCACTTATTTTCACAGTTAAGTTGGAAATTCGACGTTCTATGTTGAAGTTTGCCTGGGACAGCCGTTAACCACTACAAATACCAGGCCATGGAGTTTCCTGAGTAATATCGTCCATCAACACACCACTAGAATTATCAAGAGATCTTCAATCAAACCTGTATTTTCTTCCGAGATCGACTTTTGTAACGACACACCTCTACGATCTGTATCAAGTGGGTAAAATTATACTTGCTCATTTCTTCTCAGTGCTAAAATTAGCTATATTCAACTTATTTAATCATCTAGTTTGCTAGGACATAAATAAACAAGAGGCGTATTTCATAACATCATATCTTAATGACAGGAATATTTTCGCAACCACCCACGTTAATACCAGATGACACACAAATTGCCACAACATCAGACTCACAATTAAGAGACAGCCCACCCATTGTACAACCCACACCACACGTTATAGATAAGGAAACAAATACGGGAGTTTCGGATGAAGAGTGTGAAACCCCTTCAGAAGTTGAGAGTATCGACTTCGCAGCTGCCTTAAATACGTAAGCCAATATACTTAACAGGGTTCACCGGTCCGGTCATACATATTCTACCATTCCCTCACATAACGATAAACTCGTACAAGTTGAATTAACAGGGCAATCATTAAAGATGAATCAAGAAACAAATACTGCTGATCTAAAAACCACACCTCACGTTTTTGTGTATCACGAGGATAAGACTGCCCCAAAATTCTCTGGCACAGACAAGGATCGCATTGATGTCATTTCATTAATCAGTCAGTGCGAACAAATGTTCATCAAGCGCCACATACTAGATGAACAAGAGAAAATTGCTATTTTTTCATCTTGCATAAGCCAGGAAAGATGTCCAGCAAGCAATTTATTGCGCTCCGATAAAGCTACATCGTGCTAGGACATATGATGAATTTAAAACTGAATTTCTGAAGAAATTTTCTGGAGGTATGAACTTCTTGCCAGGTATAATTCCAGAATTACATAAAATTGTAGATCTTGTAAGGGAGCACACTACAAACCATGTGCTCAGTGAAATAACTGCTGATGTCTCCACAATCAAGAGAACCCTATTAGCTACTCTGGAGAATTCTAAGTGGATAACAGATGATGGAAAGATGTCCCCAGACCTCGTCGTGGACATCATTGGTTATGTAGCTGCCTTGTGTAAATTACCTGATAGAACCCTTAAGATCGCCAAAACAATCGCGTACATCCCTGGAATGTGCTTAC